>NC_036851.1:12032599-12106887 GCF_002910315.2 Salvelinus sp. IW2-2015 | reverse complement strand
AGTCGTGTAAAGGACTTGAGCTTTGATGGACAACCTCCTGCAACCAGGGGTGAAGAAGGGGCGCAGGGAAATGTCAAGATTGCAGCAGACTCATCCACATTCGTTTACGCTTTATCCTAGTATGTGGACCTAACAATTGCATACCATTTTCAAAAAACGATTTTACCCTAAACGTTAACATCCTTAAGCACCGCTAACCCTAGAAGAATTGTAACACTTTGAACCCTAACACGCCAACACCTTAAGCCTTACCTTGTGGCTGGGGGACCGGCGCGGAAAAATGGTTTTCCCCACCATCGTTTCGTCTCCTGTGATTTTACATTATCTACTTTGTGGAGCGACTCTCGGTCTCCGCAACGCCACCCTAGGCGGATAGTAAAAATGTCCCAACCAAACAACACCACCAACAACACACCCACAGCACACCACACACCACAACACCACACACACAGCACAACAACTTGTGGGGACCAGAAGTCCTCACAAGGATAGTAAAACAAGGAACAAGTGGGGACATTTCGCCGGTCCCCACAAGGTAAAAGGCTTAGGTGTTAGGTTCAGTGTTACAATTTAGGGTTAGGGGTTAAGGTTACGTTTAGGGTAAATCGTTTTTTGAATGGTAATCAATTGTTAGGTCCCCACAAGGATAGTAAAACAAATGTGAGTCTGCTGCATTGACTTTCTGTGTGTCATCAGCTCAAGTCCTTCACATCCAACAAGACCAGCAGCAGCCTGTCAAACAGCTCGTGACCTACAACTACCCCCACCACACAGTGCACACCTAATTGATTTAGCTCTAGGTCCAACTTACCTTGTACTGAGGAGGCGTGGAGCTGTGTCTTCTGGGAGATGTAGTTTCCTGTGGGTTGCTGTCTCTCTGGTTGCAGTCCAGCTGGACCCGCCCGCCACACTCCTGGTGACAGGTGTAGTTGCAGTCTGACGGACACACAAACAGACCAATCAATGACTGGGTCCACACACAGGGCACCAATTAGAGAGCAGCAATGATAACGCATTGTTCTTGGAACTGAGAGGATTCCATTAATCTGGCCCAGGTGGTGTAGTTTGCACCAGATGAAAACAGATTGCATTAGTTTTGGAACTGGGCTTCTGGGCTTTAGCTAGGTGGTTAGCTTCTGGGCTTTAGCTAGGTGGTTAGCTAGGTGGTTAGCTAGGTGCCCTGTTCTGGCTGATGGTGAAGTTGGCTCAAAAATAAAAGTGATGTCGGCACAGGAGGTTGCTGGCACCTTAATTGGGGAGGACGGGCTCGTGTTAATGGCTGGAGCGGAATTAGTGGAACGGTATCAAATACATTCTATTGACTCTATTCCAGGGATTATTATTAGCCGTCCTCCCCTCAGCCGCCTGACGTGGAGAGTAATGAGTAGGATGCGTTCTCACATGCAAAAGTGATTGTTTTTTATTTCTTTTTAATCTCTTCATCTGCCTTCCCAATAAACTGTTTATTTATTTATTTTTTAAATGCTTCATCTGCCTTCCCAATGAAAACTGTTTTTAATTTATTTTTAAATGCTTCATCTGCCGTACCCAATGAAAACTGTTCGATATGAACAATATTGCCGATACGATATTGCCCGGTCACGTGATGGACCATAGCCCGGTATAACCATGGCCAGTTGAATCAAATCCCCTCATTCATTGTTTGACCATTTGTATCACCTTTGTCTTTGTATGGCGTACTGTAATGCTGACAGAGTGCACTGCTCTGTGTGTGAGTCTATTGAAGAATCACATACTAGCCATGTAGCCAGCAGGCAGAGACCTCTCTCTCAGAGCAGAGGAATGAGTCAAGGTCTAGGGACGTTTTCCAATACAACACACATGTAACAACATCTAACTACGACAGCACACGCATACAAATCATTTCTCTGGGAATAATGATGAAATAGATTCAATGACTCAGGTCTCCAGCATGTGTATTTTCACCATATTTCAGACAAATCTGCTAACGTGCTCCTGTGTTCAGTTTAGTCTTCTGCCTGAGAAACGTGTTCCTGTGTTCAGTTCAGTCTTCTGCCTGAGAAACGTGTTCCTGTGTTCATCAGTCTTCTCCTGAGAAACGTTTCCTGTGTTCAGTTAGTCTCTGCCTGAGAAACGTGGTCCCTGTGTTCAGTTCATCTTCTGCCGGAGAGAACGTCGTCCTGGTTCAGTTCAGTCTTCTGCTGAGAAACGTGCTCCTGGTTCATTTAGTCTTCTGCCTGAGAAACTGTCCTGTGTTCAGTTTCAGTCTTCTGCCTGAGAAACGTGTCCTTGTTCAGTTCAGTCTTCTGCCTGAGAAACGTGTCCTGTGTTCAGTTCAGTCTTCTGCCTGAGAAACGTGTTCCTGTGTTCAGTTAGTCTTCTGCCTGAGAAACGTGTTCCTGTGTTCAGTTCAGTCTTCTGCCTGAGAAACGTGCTCCTGTTCAGTTCAGTCTTCTGCCTGAGAAACGGTGTTCCTTGGTTCAGTTCAGTCTTCTGCCTGAGAAACGGTTCCTGTGTTCAGTCAGTCTTTCTGCCTGAGAAACTTTCCTGTGTTCAGTTTAGTCTCTCGCCTGAGAAACGTGGTCCTGTGTCAGTTCAGTCTTCGCCTGAGAAACGTTCCTGTTTTTCAGTTCAGTCTTCTGCCTGAGAAACGTGCTCCTGTGTTCAGTTTAGTCTTCTGCCTGAGAAAACGTGGTCCTGTGTTCAGTTCAGTCTTCTGCCTGAGAAACGTGTGTCCTGTGTTCAGTTCGTCTTCTGCCTGAGAAACGTGTCCTGTGTTCAGTTCAGTCTTCTGCCTGAGAAACTGTTTCCTGTGTTCAGTTTAGTCTTCTGCCTGAGAAACGTGTTCCGTGTTCAGTTCAATTCTTCTGCCTGAGAAACGTGCTCCTGTGTTCAGTTCTTCTTCTGCCTGAGAAACGTGTTCCTGTGTTCAGTTCAGTCTTCTGCCTGAAAACGTGTTCCTGTGTTCAGTTCAGTCTTCTGCCTAGGAAACGTGTTCCTGTGTTCATTAGTCTTCTGCCTGAGAAACGTGTTCCTGTGTCAGTTTCAGTCTTCTGCCTGAGAAACGTTGTCCTGTGTTCAGTTCAGTCTCTGGCCTGAGAAAGTCTCCTGTTGTCAGTTCAGCTTCTGCCTGAGAAACCGTGTTCCTGTGTTCAGTTAGTCTTCTGCCTGAGAAACGTGTTCCTGTGTTCAGTAGTCTTCTGCCTGAGAAAACGTTGTTCCTGTGTTCACAATTTAGTCTTCTGCCTGAGAAAACGTCTCCTGTGTTCAGTTCAGTCTTCTGCCGAGAAACAGTGTTCCTGTGTTCAGTTCAGTCTTCTGCCTGAGAAACCATTTCCTGTGTTCAGTTTAGTCTTCTGCCTGAGAAACGTGTTCCTGTGGCGCCACCTAGAAGGCTGCTCTCTGTATGCTTTCTACACAGCACTGATTTTGAGGGGAACTATCCCTTTAAGTACAGTACAGTGATGCTCTATGACAGATGTCACTAGATGGTGCCAAAGAGCTAAAATCTCACCGATAGAGATGAGAGAGTGCGTGGCGCGAACAAAATCAACACGGTACACATAGAAAAGACTGTCACTGCTGAACGTGTTTAGATCTGAGGTCAGGGGGAAAGGAGCAGAGGAAAGGAAGAGATTGATCTGTGAAGGGAAGGCGACAGCCTGCTCTCCCATTAAAGCAAAAAGAAGGGTCAACAGTCAGAAGCGACACACTGACAGCTACACAGAAGCACGGTAACGGTAAGGCAAAACATCCTTTCTGGGGGAACCAGTGGGAGCCACAGGGTGGGATGCCGTGCTGATAGGAGGGAGGAGCCTGGGAAAGAGATTCTCAGTGTTGATGGAACTAGAGGTCAGAGAGAGAGAACGAGAGAGAGAGCGCAAGAGATAGCAGGCCAACCCAAACACTCAGAGAGGGGAAATGCATTTTGGGAGGAGACTCTCCCATCCTGTCCTCCTCTTCACATCTCGCCCCTCAGGTTTAGGTGACACCCTATCTGTCCCACTCACGTCAGACAGAACTCTGCTCGTTCCCCAGGGTAGGTCTGGCGCTGCACCTAATCGTCCCATAATAAGGATCCGCTGAGGCCTGTTTGTTTGAGTGTTGATGTGATTTATAGATCTAAGAGGTGAACAACCCTGGCCTGTCAACAGGCTCGGAGACCGAGGTGCAGGAGGGTGGATCCAGTCTGACAGATAGATGCCCCGTCTTAGAGCACAGCGGGATGGAAAGCTGCCTGGGCGTCTGTCTGTTCCGCCTCTTCCTGCCTCTGATACACTGCTGTCAACAGGGGAGGATAATGTACAGTCTGATAATGGTCACACATACTGTATTCACTCTGCACACACACGCGGCATGTTGATGAAGCATCGCACCCTGAAGAGCTCAGCTGGGAGTGCAGACTAAGCCACGTTAAGAAGAGAATAAAAGACACTCTCATAACTCCAGCCTGAAGAAGAAGAAGAAGAAGACAGCAGAACAGGGCTGAACGCAGATGAACGTGACAGCCTCTGTGTCTCTGCAGCACCGAGGGGGATGCAATTAAATGTCCCAAACAGGCTCAGAGTGGATTAGAGGACTCAAAGCCCCCCAAAGACCCCATGAGGTCCTGGTAAGACCCCCAGAACACACATTAGGACTATTAGTGAGTAAACTCCCTACACCCCATCAGTATTAGGGTCTTTACTGTCTAAACCCCTCTGCCGTTGAAACCACACTGAGTTAACTGTACCACCCTCTCTCCTCGCCGCCTTCCCTCTACCCACGTACACCTAGAAATTCAACTCCCACCCCTGTGACCCCCTTACGAATCCTACAACCTTTGTTAATTTACTCCCCCTATACCCCCCCTATTCTACCCTACAGTCTTGCTTGCTGCGAAAGAGACTACCCCCTACCCAGAGGAGCACAGTAAACATATGTTCCTCCTGCCACCATCACCCAGCCGTCTGTCTGTCTGTCTGTCCCACGTCTCAGTCTGCCCTCCTGCTAATCTGGGCAGGATGCAGACTATCTGTACCCTCCCCTGGCCATCACAAACAACCCCATCCCTTCCTCCCCCCTCTTCCCCTCCGTATCGCCTGGCCCAGCCTTGGTCACACACACAGGGCGTCTCGGGTTACAGACGCAGAGATGAGCTGAGATTTTCCGGCTCCTTGAGCATTGTCTCACAAAACTAGACGCAGGGGAAAAATCTATGGCATAGGAGAGAGGAAGGGAGGGGGAGAGAGGAGATGAGTGGTGATGTGAGGGAGAGAGGAAGAGATGAGGAAGAGAGAGAGAAACAGCAGTGGGTGCAGAGATGTGGTCGACGTCCTCTATCTACAATGAGGACGGAGCCCAAGTGCTGAAGTGAGAAGCCTGATTGGTTTGAGCAGAACAATTGATTGACCTCACACTGACTCAGACACGTCTTCCCTCTCTCTACTTCTCCCCCTCTCCTCCCTCCCCCTCCCTTACCCAGTCCCTCCCTCTCTCTCTCCCTCTGCAGGTAGGACAGTAAGACAGTAAAGCAGGAGATTCCATTTTCTCACAGGATTTACCTGAAAACACCCATATCTAACAAAATAATCAAACCTCAAAGCCAGAGCTGGAGTTTCCAAACGCTCTCTACAGTAGAGACAGTGACAGTTGGAAATCCCCCCAGGGAAAAGCCATCAAACTGAAACGACAGAGAGGATGAAAAGAGAGAGTCAGCACTCCTCTACTTTCCTTTTCTCTGAAAGAGTAAACATTCCCTCTCATCCGTGACGGAAAAGTACGGGTATTAAGAGCTGTTGGGCCAACAGTCACCAAAGACACATACATGCACACCTTTCGGTTATTGGTCCAACGCTCTGAGCCACTAGGTTACCTGCCACACACACACACACACACACACACACAACTTCAGGTTAATGATACTGATGAATTACAGATTTGAGGTCTTCATTAAAGTGTGAAACTTCTGAGAGCCAACAGACTGTGTGTATCTGCTGCTAACTGCTCAGACAGACCTCGTCTCCTGTGTCCATACTGGCACAGATCATTCCGTTCAGGTGGTTCACACAGTTTACGGAGGAACCGGTCAGCATTCCTGAAAGTGTTGCACACACACAGATACAGACACACAAACACACACAGTTAGCATTCCTAAGAGCTCACATACTCTATAACCATCCGCAGGTCTCTACCCACTCAGACACAACCTATGCTGTGGCTAGGATTATTGATTAGCTGTATTACACCATTACGCTGCAGTCCATTGATTATTGATTATTGATTGCCATTAGTATTTATCCTGCTACTGGTCACTAGTACTCCTGTTTACATACAGTGCCTTCAGAAAGTATTCAGACCACTTGACTTTTTCCACATTTTGTTAAGTTACAGCCTTCTTCTAAAATGGATTGCATTTTTTTATTCTCAGCAATCTACAGACAATACCCCATAATGACAAAATGAAAACAGGTTTTTAGATATTTTTGCCAATTTACAGTTGAAATCGGAAGTTTACATACACCTTAGCCAAAGACATTTAAACTCAGTTTTTCACAATTCCTGACATTTAATCATAGTAAAAATTCCCTGCCTTAGGTCAGTTAGGATCACCACTTTATTTTAAGAATGTGAAATGTCAGAATAATAGTAGAGAGAATGATTTATGTCAGCTTTTATTTATTTCATCACATTCCCAGTGGGTCAGAAGTTTACATACACTCAATTAGTATTTCTTAGCATTGCCTTTAAATTGTTTAACTTGGGTCCAACGTTTTGGGTAGCCTTCCACAGCCTTCCCACAATAACTTGGGTGAATTTTGGCCCATTCCTCCTGACAGAGCTGGTGTAACTGAGTCAGGTTTGTAGGCCTCCTTGCTCGCACAAGCTTTTTCAGTTCTGCCCACAAATTTTCTATAGGATCGAGGTCAGGGCTTTGTGATGGCGACTCCAATACCTCGACTTTGTTGTCCTTAAGCCATTTTGCCACAACTTTGGAAGTTTGCTTGGGGTCAATGTCCATTTGGAAGACCCTTTTGCGACCAAGCTTTAACTTCCTGACTGATGTCTTGAGATGTTGCTTCAATATATCTACATCATTTTCCTCCCTCATGATGCTATCTATTTTGTGAAGTGCACCAGACCCTCCTGTAGCAAAGCACCTCCACAACACGATGCTGCCACCCCCGTGGTGCTTCACGGTTGGGATGGTGTTCTTCGGCTTGCAAGCCTCCCCCTTTTTCCTCCAAACATAACAATGATCATTATGGCCAAACAGTTCTACTTTTGTTTCATGAGACCAGAGGACATTTCTCCAAAAAGTACGATCTTTGTCCTCATGTGCAGTTGCAAACCGTAGTCTGGCTTTTTTATGGCAGTTTTGAAGCAGTGGCTTCTTACTTGCTGAGCGGCCTTTCAGGCTATGTCGATATAGGACTTGTTTTACTTTTGTACCTGTTTCCTCCAGAATCTTCACAAGGTCCTTTGCTGTTGTTCTGGGATTGATTTGCACTTTTCGCATCAAAGTACGTTCATCTCGTCAAACCTGAGCGGTTTGACGGCTGCGTGGTCCCATGATGTTTAAAATTGCGTACTATTGTTTGTACAGATGAACGTGGTAACTTCAGGCATTTGGAAATTGCTCCCAAGGATGAACCAGACTTGTGGAGGTCTACAATTTTTTTCTGAGGTCTTGGCTGATTTCTTTTGATTTTCCCATGATGTCAAGCAAAGAGGCACTGCGTTTGAAGGTAGGCCTTGACATACATCCACAGGTACACCTCCAATTGACTCAAATGATGTCAATTAGCCTATCAGAAGCTTCTAAAGCCATGACATCATTTTCTGGAATGTTCCAAGCTGTTTAAAGGCACAGCCAACTTAGTGTATGTAAACTTCTGACCCACTGGAATTGTGATACAGTGAATTATAAGTGAATATAAGTGAATTGCAAGAATTATAACCGACTTGCCAAAACTATAGTTCGTTAACAAGAAATGTGTGGAGTGATTGAAAAAAAATGAGTTTTAATGACTCCAACCTAAATGTATGTAAACTTCCGACTTCAACTCTATATGGATTTCCTGCTCCCAGTCACTTTTCATGTATAAACCCACCTCAACAGCTCCAGTAACCCTGCACATTGAATAAGGTACTGGTACTAACCTGTATAAACCTGGATTCTTGTGTTCTTTAACTCTCATTAGTTCTTGTGTCGTTTTTATTCTTACTTTTAATTTTTATTCTATTTCCCATTATTCTTATCACTGCATTGTTGGGAACGAGCTAAGAATTTCAAAAGGTAAGAATTTCACTGTCTCGTATTACACCTGTTGTATCCTGTGTACGTGGCGAATACACTTTGAAACCCCACACAGTCCTCCTCCCTGAGGCTCTGAGCTCTAAACTCCCCCAGCCAGCATAAGGAATCTCCTCCTTGTCAAACAAGCCCTCTGTCTAAAGAGTCACAGAGCCACACCGCACTGTGACATTACTGTACTGAACCTAACTTCCCCTACAGGCACTACTGACGAACTGGACTTTCCCCAGCACAACTCGTATAACCTCTCTCTCTCTCTACTTCCTTCCTTCTCTCTCTATTTGTCTTCCTTGCTCTCTCTCCCTCTCGTTCCTTTTGGGTTCCACAGAACCCCTTCCCCTATAGGGACAGAACACTATGGGGCGATGTGGTACTTCCCTGAGCCGTGCTGTGGTCAGAGCTGGAGAATCCCCCTGCAGTACCTGGAACTCAGGGGGGCTTTTACGAAAGAGGGGAAACACTGATATCTCTCTCTCTCTCTCTCTCTCTCTCTCTCTCATCTCTGCTTGTTCTTCTCCTCGTCCCCCCTATATCCCTGTTTCTCCCTCCCTTCCCTCCGCTCTTCTCCTCCGCCCTCTCCGTCTCCTCTCTTTCTCTCTCTCTCTCTCTCTTCCTCGCTCCTTCCTCTCTTCTCTCTTCTCTTCTCTCTCTCTCTCTCTCCTCTCTCTCTCTCTCTCTCTCTCTCTCTCTCTCCTCTCTCTCTCTTCTCTCTCTCTCTCTCTCTCTCTCTCTCTCTCTCTCTCTCTTCTCTCCTCTCTCTCTCTCTCTCTCTCTCTCTCTCTCGTCTCTCTCTCTCTCTCTCTCTCTCTCTTCTCTCTTCTCTCTCTCTCTTCTCTCTCTCTCTTTCTCTCTCCTTTCTCTCTCCTCCCGTCTCCGGTTGTGACAGTCGCAGGACTTTTATGCTGACACCCCTCTCCTTCCTACTCTGTTCTGTATCTTCCCCTCTTTCTCCCCGCCTCCTTTTCTCTCAGATTCAGCTCCGTCAGCAGACTTTTCTGGTGCCAGAGACTGTAACCTTGAGACCAGCTATGTCCCTCTGTGGTAGCACTGCTACAGTCCTCCACACCTCTCCTCCATCACGGACACTTCCCTGTTCCCATCTCTATCTCTCTCTCTCTGTCTCTCAGTCTCTCTCTCTCTCATACATCCATCTGTGCCCACCAGCCGCTCACCCAGCCTGGATAAAGCCTGAATAAACAGCTCGTGCTCTGACCCGCCTACACCAGCCAAAGTCAACAAACCCTTAAGCTTAACCAAAATGGTCTGCTCTGCCCCTCTGAAGCTCCGGTGTGTGTGTTTGGTCTCTGCTGGATACAGTAACACCAATCTGAATCTCCCTATCCCTCCTTCCTTCCACATTTCTTACAGGCTACAGCTCCCACAGGAGGCCAAACCAAAACACAGAACTGTCCCCGTCTCCCAGGCAACAGAGGAGAGAAGGCCAGGACATTATCTAACAGAACACACATATCACACGCATCTGTGTGCTTGTCTACAGCTGACATCACACAGAGCAGAGAGACCCCCTGAAAACGCAGCTAGCCAAATCACACACAGGGGGGAGATGTTGAGAGAACTACAGATAGCCAATGAAAGGGAGATGTTGTGAGAGATGGATAAAAGGTGTGTGAAATTGTATTTGTCACATGTGCGGAATACAACGTGCTTACGAGCCCATTCCAAACAGTTTTTAATAGTAACAATTCAATAGTAACACAATAGGAATAAAATATACCAGATCAATGTTTTTCAGACAGAATTCATGGTATGAAATGGCACGTGCACACACACACACACACACCAGATATAACCAGCGTGTCAGGGCAGAGGAAGCAGCAGTCCAACGAGAAAAACACACCAACGACTGGAGGCCAGGAGGTTTTCCTGAAGAAAAAAAATATTCTGGCCCCTGGGGCCCCTAGACAGGAGGACACCAGAGACAACAGAAGCAGCAAGTCAACAGTTCTATTTGTAAAGCAGAAAGGGGGACAGCAGGGGAGGTGGGGCCGGAAGATGACGGGATTCCATCCGCCATCTTGGTCAGTTAGTTAGGTCAACACAGAAGCCCTGGTACACAGAATCATGTCAATGACAGCTAGAGGAGAAGAGAAGTCAGCCAGTAATAAAGACTCATTTCAGATAATTCCATGTTTTGATACAATGATCTACGATTAAGTAGAAAAGGAACTGTGGAATCTGAGGGAGCTCTTTAAGCTATTTAAACTGCTCTTAAACGGAGCTATTTAAACTGCTCTTAAACGGAGCTATTTAAACTGCTCTTAAACGGAGCTATTTAAACTGCTCTTAAACGGAGCTATTTAAACTGCTCTTAAACGGACCTATTTAAACTTCTCCACTAGCCCTGATTGATATAGGAGTCTCTAGAGGGCGTGGCATCATACAGGTGTAGTGATGAGTTCTGGTCAGGACCTTATCAGCCCTACACAGACAGGTCTAGAAAAAAGACCCTTCCATTTTTACTTGTTAGTCATTTCGCAGATGCTCTTATCCAGAGCGACTTACAGGAGTAATCAGGGTTAAGTGCCTTGCTCAAAGCCACGTCGACAGATTTTTCACCTAGTCAGCTCGGGGATTCGAACCGGCGACCTTTTGGTAGCTGCCCCAAAGCTCTTGGGGCAGCGTTGAAGTAAATGGTATACACACTCACAAAGGCATGGGTGCACACACAGAAACACTTCAGTCTCTTTTCTTCTTTCCCTATGTAAATCTATCGGTCTGGCTCTGCCTTATTACGTTATTTCTCCTACCATTGTGCCATCTATATTTATCAGTCGAAACAACTGCGTCAGTCTTTCCCTTCTCTGTGAACAAACACGCGCTAGGATCGATGCTAAACTCCATTCCGGGCCCCTAAACTGTCAGCTCGAATATCATATTCCCACAACAGACCACAGGCGGACATCTATAATCTGGTTTTATGGTATCGTCCCATCAGTTTACAGGTCAGGTTTAATATAACACATTTATCATGGGCTGATATTCAGAGACATGCATGACCTGGATGGCCTGTGATAGAATGCTGCCAGTGGAGGGGAGTCAGTTCACTGAACAGTGTGTGGATAAGTCCTATGCCCTGTTTGGGGGAAGAGTTCCAGAAGCTCCACTGTGTTGACGACTGTCTTTCTGTATCCCTCTATCTATTCATCCCCACACATGTACGCGACACAATAGAGAGGGAGAGAGAGAGATCAGAGAGATAGACAGGGAGAGAGAGAGAGATTCAGAGTACCAGCATACAAAATGGTCATTGCAGAGTTGTCCCCTGTGACACACAATGTAACAATACACACACCACCTCCCTCTTTTCTCTTCTGTATCCTTTTCTTCCTCTGCTCTTACCTCTTGTCCAGTCTCCTCATCCTCCTTCATCCCCGTAAATCCTATCATCTTCCACATCTTGCCATCTTCTCCCCACTCTTTCTGACACTCCTATCCATCCCCCATCTTCTCTTACTCCCTCCCTCCCTCCCTCCATACCTGAGGAAGAGTTGATGAGTGATCCATTGGAGCTGGTTCTGCGAAGCATCCGAAGTCCGTCACTCCAGGAGCGAGACTTGGGCAGGCGCCGTAACAGCCTGCCCAAACGCCTGGACACCTGACCGAAACACGCACTGCCCATATCGCCATCCTCACCCCCCAACTCCCCCTCTCCTTCACCACCCACCTCAGCCCTCACACGCAGAGACAAGGATTGAGAAGCTCTTACCTGGCTCACACCCTCACCGCTCTCCCCCGCCTCCCCCTCTCGCTCCCCCTCTACCCGCCGCCTCGTAACCAACGGCGCTACCTGTGCCTGTCTGGGAGCATGGCACCACCCAGCGGGCGCCGTCCTGTACCCGAGCCCAACAGTGCTCCCTGGCGTGTGCCCTCTGCCCCTCTCCTGCCCGCGGCTGAGGGGCTCCCTGTCGGTCCGAGGGCTGCCAGCTCGCCAGCCTCCCCAGTGCCCGCCATCCCAGCGCCACCACTCGCCCAGCTGTGCCACGCTCCGAACCAGCACCCCGTCCACCTCTCGCTTTGCCACCCCGTACACACACACACACCTAACACACACTTACACGGCTCTTACCGTACACATACACACACTCATGATCCGCACCCCTTCCTCCCGTACCACTCCGCTAGTTCACACACACCTCTACCCTTCAAAGTCCTCAAACCTCAGCTTGTCTCTACTTCCTGCCAACCGCTTCCTTACTCCCCACACGTACCACTACCCTCACGCTTCTCCTGTCCCCTCCACTGGGATATCTCTCTCTCATTCACTTGTTTTGTAGCTGACGGACTCCGGGGTTCTCGCGTTCTCTCTATCTCTCAGTGCCTCTGCTGCAGCACCCACACACTCTGCAGCAGCAAACAGCTTAAAGAGACAGAGCCCCAATGAATGCCCCTCTCTCTCTTTCTCTCTCTGTGTGTGTGTGAGTGTGTGTCATAGCCTGATGAACTGAAATGATTCACCACAAAAACATCACAGAGATGGTGGGAAATCGTATTATTGTAAATGACATGCATCGCACCGGCTGTGTGTGTGTGTGTGTTTGTGACGTGTGTGTCTGCGTGCGTATCTTGGTGTATATGATACACACTCTAATGGCTATTAATATGCGCTGGAGAAAAAGAGAGAGGGCTGCCCTACTTCTGAGCCTGAGGAGTTTGGAGACACAGGATGTACCAGCCCTCATCGATCACACACTTCTTTACACTGCATGTAAATGTCACCATTAATTAACATTTTCAAAAAACATACGCAGCCACACACTCACGCAAACAGACACACACAAACCTATATGACATAATAATCTATATTATACACTAATATTGAGTTGCACATCCCCCTTTTGGACTCACTTGTGTACTAAACCGGTAATACCATGAATCCCGGGGTGAGACAAGGATGGTGTGACGATATGCAAATCTGGAGACCCTCCAACCCTAATAAAGGGCCTCAATGCCAAAATCCCGCAGTATCCCTTTAAGCACTGGTCTCTGCGGTAGCTGAAACGCCTGCTGTGTGCCCTCTCCTCCTCTCTTTAACATCCTTTAAGACAAGGCAGTTCACACACACCTCTGAGCAGTCCCAGGACCTGTCAAGGGCACCCTAAATTTAGACTGAGTAAAACTCCCCACAGATTCTTCACACATAAGGAAACTGCCACCAGCCTAAACACACACACACACACACACACCACACACACACACACACACAACACACACACACACACACACACACACACACACACACACACACACACACACACACACACAACACACCACACAACACACACACACACACACACACCACACACACACACACCACACACACACACACACACACCACACGTTAGTAACAATATAGGAGGCTCCTTACGTTGAAAACAAATCACTTGTTGATATTTACATTTAAGTCATTTACAGACGCTCTTATCCCAGAGCGACTTAACAAATTGGAATTCATACATATTCATCCTGTCCCCCCGTGGGGAATGAACCCACAACCCTGCGTTGCAAGCCGCCATGCTCTACCAACTGAGATAGCATCCCCCGGCAGCCATTAAACATCAACCAACTTCCTTATGTTTTATAGTTAACCCTAACACTAGCTCCATGCCCAACCCTGCTCAAACCCTGAAGCCCTAACACTAGCTCCATGGCCACACCCTGGCTCAACCCTTAACCCAACACTGCTCCAAATTCCACCCCTGCTCAACCCAACCCTAACACTAGCTCCATGTCCACCCTGACTCAACCCCTAAACCCTAAACACTAGCTCCATGTCCACCCTGGGCCTCAACCCTAACACCTAACACTAGCTCATGTCCACACCCCTGGCTCAACCTAACCTAACACTAGGGCTCCATTGTCCACCGCTTGACTCAACCCTAAAACCTAACACTAGCTCCATGTCCACCCTGCTCAACCCTAACCCTAACACGCTAGCTCTATTACCACCCTGGCTCAACCCTAACCCTAACACTAGCTCCATGTCCACCCTGGCTCAACCCTAACCCTAACACTAGCTCCCTGTACACACCCTGGCTCAACCCTAACCCTAACACTAGCTCCATGTCCACCCTGACTCAACCCTAACCCTAACACTAGCTCCATGTCCACCCTGGCTCAACCCTAACCCCAACACTAGCTCCATGTCCACCCTAACTCAACCCTAACCCTAACACTAGCTCCATGTCCACCCTGGCTCAAACCTAACACTAGCTCCATGTCCACACCCTGACACTAGCTCCCTGGCTCAACCCTAACCATGCATGCCATACACTCATCATTTTATGAGGCCCCCGAGTGGTGCAGCGGTCTAATGCACTGCATCTCAGTGCTAGAGGCGTCACTACAGACCCTGGTTTGATCCCGGGCTGTATCGCAACCGGCCGTGATCGGGAGTCCCATAGGGTGGCGCACAATTGGCACACTGTCGTCTGGGTTAGGGGAGGGTTTGGCCGGGATAGGCCGTCATTGTAAAATAAGAATTTGTTCTTAACTGACTTGCCTAGTTAAATAAAGTCTAAATAAAACTTTTTTTTTTTTTTTAAATCATGAAGGGGTGAATTGAAAGCTCAGAGTCAGCAACTTCTCTATGACTGACACATACAACCGACCTGCACACACTTTGAAAATATCTTCCTGCCTGGCTGGCCCAATGTTGAACTCTCAGCTCAGACGAGACTAGCGTGGTCAGGAGGGGTTATGTTAGACATTTGTAGCTATGCTGGTGGCAGTGGTATGTTAGTACAGGAAGCTAAGAGATATTAACACACTCTACTTCCTCTGCTGGAGTCCATGGAACTTTGAGAAAGAAACCCCCAGTCATACTACTATGGCTGCTGCTGAGGACAAGGCCAGCACTGTGTAGGAGATGGGGGAGGGCATAGGGTTTAGGGTAGGGAGCATAGGAAAGGTACACGGTATATGAAGGGTAGGGGAGGACAGAGGTTATACTGTAGGGAGGGCATAGGAGGGGAATATGTAGAGTATGGAAGGTGATTTACCTCCATAAACGAGATCCCAACGGAAAGAGCTTTGTAAGGCATAACGCAACAGTGACACACATCGCTACAGGCCAAAATAAACAGGCTCACTGCACGAGAAGGGCGGTTGATCTCCTATTTTCTCTGCTTTCAGTTTCCGTTCTGTATTTAACTAATTGATGGTTGTTTCTGCTCAAATGTCCCCTGCTTGTCTACCTGCATGCTGTGTTATCGGTGGCAGTGTCACTCCACATCTTTTCCTGTGGGAGCAGCTTGACCAGAGACCGACCCCAACACTGCCTGCCTAGAGAGAGAGAGAGAGAGAGAGAGAGAGAGAGAGAGAGAGAGAGAGAGAGGAGAGAGAGAGAGAGAGAGAGAGAGCAGAGAGCAGAGAGAGAGAGAGAGAGAGAGAGAGAGAGACGGAGAGAGAGAGAGAGAGAGAGAGGAGAGCAGAGAGAAGGAGAGAGAGAAGAGAGAGAGAGAGAGAGAGAGAGAGTAGAGAGAGAGAGAGAGAGAGAGAGGAGAGAGAGAAGCAGAGAGGAGAGAGAAGAGAGAGAGAGAGAGACGAGAGAGAGAGAGAGAGAGAGAGAGAAGAAGAGAGAGAGAAGAGGAGAGAGAGAGAGAGAGAACCAAGAGAAGAGAGAGAAGAACAAGAGAGAGAGAGAGAGACAACAGAGAGAGAGAGAGAGAGAGAGAGAACAAGAGAGAGAACAAGAGTGAGAGAGAACAAGAGAGAGAACAAGAGAGAGAGAGAGAGAGAAGAAGAATGCAAAAATCTAAGAAATAAATTGAGAAACCTATCCACAGAGACAAAGAAAACCTGAGCCTACGCCTTCACTATGGTGAAACACTAAAACAGCACAGAAATACACGAAAGAAAAAGAAGGAACAGCACGTCAGAAACTAGCTCAATGTAATTGAAGATTCCATAGAATCTAACCACTTTGGGGAAAATGTGAACTTATTTAACAAACAACAACAGGAAGAGACATTTATCTAAAACCACTTCTCCAATCTATTTTGACCCTATAACAAAGAACAAATAGCAAAAACATATGGATGATCAATTACAACTCTTAGAATCAGCTATTAAAGACTACCAGAACCCACTGGATTATCCAACTACATTGATTAAACTACAGGACAAAATACAAACCCCTCCAACCCAAAAAGGCCTGTGGTTTTGATGGTATCCTAAATGAAATTATTAAATATCCAGACCACAAATTCCAATTGGTTACACTTAAACTCTTTAACATCATCCTCAGCTGTGGCATTTTCCCAATATTTGGAACCATGGACTGATGACCCCAAAGGAGACAAATTTGACCCCAATAACTACAGTGGGATATGACTCAACAGCAACCTCGGGAAAATCCCCGGCATTACCATAAACAACTTCAACACCTCAGTGAAAATAATGTTCTGAGCAAATAACAAAATTGTCTTTTTACCAAATTACCATACGACAGACCACGTATTCACCCGGTACAACCTAACTGACAAATTGACAACCTATTTGACAAACAAAACAAAAGCAAAGTCTTCTCATGCTTTGTTGATTTAAAAAAATACTTTTGACTCAATTTTGCACAAGGCTCCGCTATAGAAATTGATGGAAAACGGTGTTTGGGGAAAAACATATAACATTATAAAATCCATGTACACAAACAACAAGTGCGCTGTTAAAATTGGCCAAAAAACTATTTTCTTTCCACAGGGCCGTGTGGTGAGACAAGGATGCAGCTTGAGACCCACCCTCTTCAACATGTATATCAACGAATTGGAGAGGGTATTAGTACAGTCTGCAGCACCCGGCCTCACCCTACTAAAATCTGAAGTCAAATGTCTACTGTTTGCTGGTTACCTGGTGCTTCGGTCCCCAACCAAGGAGAGCCTACAGCAGCACCTAGATATTCTGCACAGATTCAGCCAGACCTGAGCCCTGACAGTAAATCTCAGTAAGACAAAAATAATGGTGTTCCAAAAAAGGTCCAGTCGCCAATACCACAAATAGAAATGCCATCTAGACACGGTTGGCCTAGAGCACACACAAAAACTATACATACCTTGGCCTAAACATCAGCGCCATAAGTAACTTCCACAAAGCTGTGAACGATCTGAGAGACAAGACAAGAAGGGCTTTCTACGCCATCAAAAGTAACATAAAATTTGACATCCCAATTAGGATCTGGTAAAAAATAGGTGAATCAGTTATAGAACCCATTGCCCTTTATGGTTGTGAGGTCACCAACCAAGAATGCACAAAATGGGACAAACACCAAATTGAGACTCTGCATGCAGAATTCTGCAAAAACATCCTCCATGTGGAACGTAAAACACCAAATAATGCATGCAGAGCAGAATTACGACGATACAGGCTAATCAGAATAGAGCATTTAAATTCTACAACCACCTAAAAAGGAAGTGATTCCCAAACCTTCCATAACAAAGCCAAAACCAGCAAGCTGGTCCTGGGGCTCTGTTCACAAACACAAACAGACCCCACAGAGCACCAGGATAGCAACATAATTAGACCCAACCAAATCATGAGAAATCAAAAAGATAATTACTTGACACAGTAGAAAGAACTAACCAAAACAACTAAGCAAACTGGAATGTTATTTGGCCCTAAACAAAGAGCACACAGTGGCAGAATACATGACCCAAAATTAAGGAAAGCTTTGACTATGAGGCCGCCATAGCCAGACCCGTCTCTTGAGAGAAGACAGACTATGTGCCCACTGGCCACAAAATCAGGTGAACACTGAGCTACACTTCCTAACCTCCTGTTAAATGTATGACCATAGGGACACATATTTCTCTCAGATTACAGACGCAAAAATAATTTGAAAGACAAACTTACATATCTACTAGGTAAAATACGTCAGTGTGCTATCACAGCAGGAAGACGTGTGACCTGTTGCCACAAGAAAAGGGCAACCAGTGAATCACAAACACCATTGTAAATACAAACTATACAGTGCATTCGGGAAGTATTCAGACCCCTTAACATTTCCACATTTTGTTACATTACAGCCTTATTCTAAAATGTATTAAATCGTTTTTTCCCCTCATCAATCTTCACACAATATACCATAATGACAAAGCAAAAACTGTTTTTTTTAATACATTTTTTCCAATTTATATTTAACAAAAAAATGAAATATCACATTTACATAAGTATTCAGACCCTTTACTCAGTACTTTGTTGAAGCACCTTTGACAGTGATTACAGCCATGAGTCTCCATGGGTATGACGCTACAAGCTTGGCACACCTGTATTTGGGGAGTTTCTCCCATTCTTCTCTACAGATCCTCTCAAGCTCTGCAGGTTGGACGGGGAGCGTTGCTGCACAGCTATTTTCAGGTCTCTCCAGAGATGTTCGATCAGGTTCAAGTCCAGGATCTGGCTGGGCCACTCAATGACATTCAGAGACGAAGCCACTCCTGCTTTGTTTTGTCTGTGTGCTTAGGGTCGTTGTCCCGTTGGAAGGTGAACCTTCGCCCCCAGTCTGAGGTCCTGAGCGCTCTGGAGTAGGTTTTCATCAAGGATCTCTCTGTACTTTTTTTACTTTCATCTTTGCCTCGATCCTGACTAGTCACCCAGTCCCTGAAAAACATCCCCACAGCATGATGCTGCCAACACCATGCTTCACCGTAGGGATGTTGCCAGGTTTCCTCCAGACGTGACGCTTAGGATTCAGACCAAAGTGTTCAATCTTGGTTTCATCAGACTAGAGAATCTTGTTTCTCATGGCCTGAGAGTCTTTAGGTGCCTTTTGGCAAACTCCATGCCAATAAATCCCAAATAGTTACATAATTAATAGCACAAACTTCCCTTCATTTTAACGGACCTAGAAAGTTAGAACCAAGCCCCCCTTCTCGTCCACTGTACATAGCACCCTCCTGACGCCCACACACCCCAGCACCCTATATACATGGTCCAGTGTGAGCTGAGCCCGCACCAGCCTCAGCAGCACAGTTCTGGTGTCAGTACACCCCGTCCCCTGCATCTCATATTTCCTGATCTTCCACACTGCCGTTTTTGCCGGCCCCAACAGGTAGTTTAGTAGGCAGCCCGTTGGTTACGCTATACCAAGGCCCTCCAATGTACAGGTCATGTCTTAAGTGTAAAACTAAGAATGATTCAATAATCCATGCTTTCTGGGGAATTCTATAAAGTCCAAAAGTAATGGGCGGAGCTAGAAAGTTGGCTGTCAGAAGTATTACAATGTAAAATTACTTTTAATCCGTCTGTCTATATATTTCAAGACATGACCAATTGGAGGTGAAGCGAGATACCCGATGGGATGGACTATTCTCTTCTCATCCCTCATCTTGAATAAAACGTATATACAACATTTGGAAATCAATCAATCCGCCATCATTAACACAATAGAAAAATCAAATTATTTAAATATTGAAACAGCATCGGCGACCGAGAAAAACGAATTGGTACAATTTAAGGCAAACAATGTGTTAAAGTGTGTGTGTGTGTGTGTGTGTGTGTGTCATCTTTACTGTTAAGGCAAGGCTGCAAGTTCTGCCAACAAAATATAATCTACCACTCTGGTACCCTGCAAACCATGACCCATTTTGTATTCTACATGAGTCAAACGTAATGGACTATGAATGGCTGCTGTTCATACAAGGATTTGTACATTGTTAGACATTACCGCCTTATCGACCTGATAGCGCTGTGAGACTAGTCTCCCCAACAGCACACGTTAATAAACATTGTTGTGTAAGGGGAAGCTGGTGTGATGTTGTTGTTGATTTGTTTTCCTGTGGGCCAAACACGCCAGATATTGTTGTTGTGGGTGGAGGCCAGGGGGAGGTGCTCCTTTTGGAAGTGGGCTGCTCATTTGATGGCTACATGGCCTTTACCGACAAGCTGCTTAAAATACCAGCCACTCGTGGCACGCTTGGACAGCCTCGGGTGTAGGCGCAAGCTGGTGGCGCTGATATTTGGCAGTCTCGGCCACGTACACAGACTTGCAGATTGCGGGCCTGACAAAAACTAGGGCAAATCAATTGGCTAGGTACTGCTCTGTTTCAGCTGTTGTGGGCAGCCTAGCCGTTTTGAGGAGGTGCCTTTGAAATGTTTGGATAATTTTTTTGTAAATTTGATTGGTGGATTCAAATAAAGCATTTTGTGTGTGTGTGTGTGTGTGTGTGTGTGTGTGTGTGTGTGTGTGTGTGTGTGTGTGTGTGTGTGTGTGTGTGTGTGTGTGTGTGTGTGTGTGTGTGTGTGTCTCAGTCACCAGATCTCAACCCAATTGAACACTTATGGGAGATTCTGGAGCGGCGCCTGAGACAGCGTTTTCCACCATCAACAAAACACCAAATGATGGAATTTCTCATGGAAGAATGGTGTCGCATCCCTCCAATAGAGTTCCAGACACTGTAGAATCTATGTCAAGGTGCATTGAAGCTATTCTGCCGGCTCGTGGTGGTCCAACATACTATTAAAACACTTTGTGTTGGTGTTTCCTTTATTTTGGAAGTTACAGTGACTTAAGAAAAGTATTCACCCCCATGGACTTTTTCCACATTTTGTTTTTGTTACAGCCTGAATTTAAAATGGATTAAACTGAGATTTTTTTAAAAACAGGTCTCCCCCACACACACACAATACCCCAAAATGTCAACATTTTATAATATTTTTACAAATGAATTAAAGATGAAAATCAGACATGTTTTGAGTCAATAAGTACTTAACCCCTTTTCTATGGCAAGCCTACATAAGTTCAGGAGTAAAACTTTGATTAACAAGTCACATAGTAAGGTGAATGGACTCACTGCAATAATAGTGTCTAACATGATTTTTGTATGACTACCTCATCTTTGTACCTCATACATACGATGATCTGTAAGGTCCCTCAGTCGAGCAGTGAACTTCAAACACAGAATCAACCACAAAGACCAGGGAGGTTTTCCAATGCCTTGCAAAGAAGGGCACCTACAGAATTGGTAGATGGGTAAAAAAAAAAGATACAGGGGTCCTTTCTAACTCAGCTGCCGGAAAAGAAGGAAACCACACATGGATTTCACCATGAGACAAATGGTGATTTTAAAACAATTAGAGAGTTTAATGGCTGTGATATGATCAAAGTGAGGACGGATCAACAACATTGTAGTTACTCCACAATACTAACCTAAATGACAGAGTGAAAAGAAGGAACTCTGCACAGAATACAAATATTCCAAAACATGCATCCTGTTTGCAACAAGGCATTAAATCAATACTGCAAAAAAATGTGTCAAAGCAATTAACACTTTGTATTCAGGACAAAAGGTTATGTTAGGGGCAAATCCAATACCACACATTACATTACTGAGACCCACTCTCCATATTTTCAAGCATAATGGTGGCTGCATCATGTTATGAGTATGCTTGTACTCGTTATGGACTGGAGAGTTTTTCAGGATAAAAAAATAAATGTAATGGAACTAAGCACAGACAAAATCCTAGAGGAAAAACCTGCTTCAGTCTGCTACAACCATTTTCAGGTCATAGATTTGAAAAAACAGTACCTCGACCACTCAGGAACATTCGCTGTCTTCTTGATAAGCAACTCCAGTGCAGATTTGGCCTTGTGTTTTAGGTTATTGTCCTGCTGAAAGGTGAATTCCAAATATAAACTATATTTTGATTTGTTTAAGACTTTTTTGGTTAATACATGATTCCATATGTGTTATTTCAGAGTTTTGAGGTCTTCACTATTATTCTACAATGTAGAAAATAGTAAAATTAAAGAAAAACCCTTGAATGAATGAATAGGTGTGTCCAAACTTTTGACTGGTACTGTATGTGTAGTTCTATGACAGCGACCTCAGAAACCTTCAATTAAAACTTCATCTGACGTCTGACTGCTCTCCCAGTCTTAATCGCCTGGCAGAAGCTGCCTCATCTGGGATTAACAACCCACTGCAGTCACTATAACATAACAGAGAGAGGGAGCGAAGAGATATACAGACAGAGAGAAGATGGGATAGAGAAAGAGAAAGACTAGAGGAAGTGGAGAGAGAAAATGGAGGTGGAGAGGAAAAGAGAAGGAAATAGGGAGAGGAAAAGGGGGAAGAGCGAAAGGAAAGCCAGTGAGGATAGCGGGGGAGAGGAGTGATCCTAAACTAGCCAGATTAGTGTCGTAGAGCCAGACATAATGAGATGTTTAATGTCTGTCATAGGTCTTATAGGTCTCTGTCTGTCACCAGCCTTTTAGACTGGATGTCTGCTCTAAGTATTATAGTTGTCTGTCTGTCTGCCATGGATAACATCACCACTTCCTGTTGAACTCGAAACGAGGGAGAGCTCAGTTTGGTTTTTTGGGAAGTTTTGAAAATTCTATTGAAAAAGTTTGGTTATTAGCTAGCTACCCTTGTTGTCTTTTTCAATCTTCCTTGCGACCTGCCCTGTCTGGGACTGCGAGGAGTAACAGTGTAACCTACGTTGTTACCATGACAAAGACCAAAGCCAGCGGGAGTACCGTTGAGGACAGTGGTGTCTCTCTATCAAAGGTGGAGGATCTTTGAAACAAACAAACAGTTATAGAAGTAATTGTTAGAACAAGAAAATAGCTTCAAGTGTTTTGTCTAAACACTGGTGGAGTCAACTAATAAAAGAATGGAAGACCTGACCAGAGAAGTCCAGGACCTGAAGAACAGTTTGCAGTTCTCCCAGGGTCAGGACGATGAGTTTAAACAGGAAAATGGCAAGATGACAGCAATCTGTAAGTCATTGAGAGAGGACATCAGTTCTGTATGTGACTCCATGATACTGACAGAGGAATCAGATTATCTCGAGGCACAATCAAGGCGGAATAACATGGTTGTGGACGCAATTGCAGAATCTCCACATGAGACCTGGACGGAGTCTGAGGACAAAGTGAGTCAAATGACCTCTGAGAAATTGAAGATGGACCACAGGAAGATTGAGGTGGAGCGCACACACAGGACTGGAAAACCCACCACCGGCCCTGGTGACAGGCCCAGGCCGATAGTAGTCAAGTATAAGGTTCACGAAATCAATATCTTGCTAACATCAGATAACATTCATATATTAGCCATTTCTGAGACTCACTTACATAATTCATTTGATGATACAGCAGTACAGTGCCTTGCAAAAGTATTCACCCAGGCAAGGAGGGCAACAAAGAGACCAAAGATAACCCTGAAGGAGCCGCAAAGTTCCACAGCGGAGATTGGAGTATCTGTCCATAGGACCACTTTAAAGCCCAGCTCTGTGAAGTGTACGGCTTACGGAAGAGTGGCCAGAAAAAAGCCATTACTTAAAGAAAAAATAAGCAAACACGTTTGGTGTTCACCAAAAGGCATGTGGGAGACTCCCCAAACATATGGAAGGTACACTGGTCAGATGAGACTCAAATGTAGCTTTTTGGCTATCAAGGAAAATGCTATGTCTGGCGCAAACCCAACACCTCTCATCACCAAAGAACACCATCCCACAGTGAAGCATGGTGGTGGCAGCATCATGCTGTGGGGATGTTTTTCATTGGCTGGGACTGGGAAACTGGTCAGAATTTAAGTAATGATGGATGGCGCTAAATACAGGGATATTCTAGAGGGAAACCTGTTTCAGTCTTCCAGAGATTTGAGACTTGGATGGAGGTTCACCTTCCAGCAGGACAATGACATAGTGCTATGCATACTGCTAAAGCAACACTTGAGTGGTTTAAGGGGAAACATGTAAATGTCTTGGAATGGCCTAGTCAAAGCCCAGAGCTCAATCCAATTGAGAATCTGTGGTATGACTTAAAGATTGCTGTAGACCAGCGGAACACATCCAACTTGAAGGAGCTGGAGCAGTTTGGCCTTGAAGAATGGGCAAAAATCCCAGTGGCTAGATGTGCTAAGCTTATAGAGACATACCCCAAGAGACTTGCAGGTGTAATTGCTGCAAAAGGTGGCTCTACAAAGTATTGACTTGGGGGGGGGTAAAGAGTTATGCATGCTCAAGTTCAGTTTTTTTGTCTTATTTCTTGTTTGTTTCACAATAAAAAAAAATATTTTGCATCTTCAAAGTAAGTAGGCATGTTGTGTAAATCAAATGATACAACCCCCCCCAAAAAATATATTTTAATTCCAGGTTGTAAGGCAACAAAATAGGAAAAATGCCATGGGGGGTGAATACTTTCGCATGCCACTGTAGCTATACAAGGATATAACATCTATAGAAGAGACAGGAATGCTTATGGGGAGGTGTGGCTGTATATACTGTATATAAATATTCAGAGCCATATCCCTGTAATGGTTAAAGAAGATCTTATGTCAAGTGTTATTGAAGTGTTGTGGTTGCAGGTTCACATCTAAAGCCTTTTCTTTTGGGGTATATATTGCTATAGGCCACCAAGTGCTAACAGTCAGTATCTAAATAATATGCGTGAAATTCTTGATAGTGCATGTGATGTAAACAGAGAGATCTACTTTCTTGGGGACCTGAATATTGACAGGTTTTCATCAAGCTGTCCGCTCAAGAGGAAGCTTCTTCCTGTAACCAGTGCCTGTAATCTGGTTCAGGTAATTAATCAATCTACCAGGGTGTTTACAAACACTACAGGAAAAAGATCATCCACATGTATTGATCACATTTTTACTAATACTGTAGAACTTTGTTCTAAAGCTGTATCCGTACCCATTGGATGCAGTGATCACAATATAGCTAACTTTGGAGTACTTTAAATGAAATTATGGGCAGAAAGACAAATTCAACTCCATCTTTCATCGAATCAGATGGCTTATTCATCACAAAACCATTTGATGTTGCCAATTCTTTTAATGATTACCTCATTGGCAAAGTGGGCAAACTTAGGCAGGACATGCCAACAACGAATAGTGAGCCATCGTGCTCATGTATAAAAAAAACTAATAATGAAAGAAAAACATTGCAAGTTTGAATTTTATATTTTTGTAGTTAGTGTGTGAGAGGTGGAAAAATTATTGTTCTCGATCAATAATGACACACCTCCTGGCATTGACAACTTAGATGGAGAGCTACTGAGGATTGTAGCGGACTATAGCTACTCCTATCTGTCATATATTTAAGCTGAGCCTAAAATAAAGTTCGTCCTCAGGCCTGGAGGGAAGCCAAAGTCATTCTGCTACCCAAGAATGGTAAAGCGGTCTTTACTGGTTCTATCAGCAGACCTATCATCTTGCTGCCAGCTCTTCGCAAACTGTTGGGAAAAATGGTGTTAGACCAAATCAGAAAGAAATGCCGCCAACATACATGGCAACTCTGCTTCTGGCTCCTAAGCAACATTGCAGTATTTAGTTTTTTGTGTGTTATTTCTTACATTAGCGCAGAACGTTTATTTATGTTATTACATACAGTCGGAAAGAACTTTTGGATATCAGAACGGCGGTAACTCACCAGCATTACGATCAGGAATACAACTTTCCCCGAATTGGATTCTTTGTTCGTACCCCCCAGGGCAATTAAACTTATCCAAGAGGCTACTCTAAGACGCTGCCGGCGGAGAAGAGGTATTCGGAGTGGATTTCTAGTCCGACTCAGGAGGCGTGCACACCATCCACCGCTTCCAAGTATATTACTCGCTAATGTCCATTCCAAAACTGGACAATAAAGTAGACAAGCTCAGGGCGAGGATCTCCTTCCAAAGAGACATCAGTGACTGTAACATACACTGTTTCACAGAATCATGGCTCTCTCCGGATTTACTGTCCCCGTCCATACAGCCAGCTGGGTTCTCAGTACATCGCTCAGACAGGAATAAAGAACTCTCCTCGAAGAAGAAAGGTGGTGGTGTATGTTTCATGATTAACCACTCATGGTGTGATTGTGAAATAAATCTCTTCGGTTATAGTCACAGCCGTGTACATTCCCCCTCAAGCCGATACCACGACGGCCCTCAAGGAACTACACTGAACTTTATGCAAACTGGAAACCACATATCCTGAGGCCACATTTATTGTAGCTGGGGATTTTAACAAAGCAAATTTGAGGAAAAGCTACCAAAGTTATATCAACACATTGACTGTAGTACTGGAAAAACACCTGACCACTGCTACTCCCCCATTCGGGATGTCTACAAGGCCCTCCCACGCCCTCTCTTCGGCAAATCAGATCACGACTCCATTTTTCTCCTCCCTTCCTATAGGCAGAAACTCAAACAGGAAGTACCCATGCTAAGGTTTATTCAACGCTGGTCTGACCAATCAGAATCCATGCTTCAAGAATGTTTTGATCACGCAGACTGGGATATGTTCCGGGTAGCCTCTGAGAATAACATTGACGTATACACGTGTAACCGGTGTGAAATGGCTAGCTAGTTAGCAAAGTGCGCGCTAATAGCATTTCAATCAGTGACGACACTCGCTCTGAGACGTTGCTCTTCAAGGGCCGCAGCTTTTGTGGAGCGATAGGTAACGATGCTTCGTGGGAGGCAGTTGTTGATGTGTGCAGACACTCCCTGGTTTGAGGCCAGGTAGGGGTGAGGAGAGGGACGGAAGGAAAACTGTTACACACAGACACAGTGACTGAGTTCATCAGGAAGTGTATAGGGGATGTTGTTCCCACTGTGACTATTAAAACCTACCCAAACCAGAAACCGTGGATAGGTGGCAGCATTCAAGGCAAAACTGAAAACGCGAACCAATGCATTTAACAATGGCAAGGTGACTGGGAATATGGTTGAATACAAACAGTGTAGTTATTCTCTCTGTAAGGCAATCATACAGGCAAAACGTCAGTACAGAGACAAAGTGGAGTCGCAATTCAACGGCTCAGGCACGAGATGTATGTGGCAGGGTCTACAGACAATCACGGATTACAAAAGGGAAAACCAGCCACCGACATTTTGCTCCCGGGACAAGCTAAACACCTTCTTCGCTTGCTTTGAGGATGGCACAGTGCCACCGATGTGGCCCGCTCCCAAGGACTGTGGGCTCTCGTCCTCCATGGCCGACGTGAGTAAGACATTTAAGCGTGTTAACCCGCGCAAGGCTGCCGGCCCAGACAGCATCCCTAGCCGCGTCCTCAGAGCATGTGCAGACCAGCTAGCTGGAGTGTTTACGGACATATTCAATCTCTCCCTATCCCAATCTGCTGTCCCCACTTGCTTCAAGATGTCCACCATTGTTCCTGTACCCAGGAAAGCAAAGGTAACTGAACTAAATGACTGTCGCCCCGTAGCACTCACTTCTGTCATCATGAAGTGCTTTGTGAGGCTAGTTAAGGATCATAGTATATACTGTATTCTATTCTACTGTATTTTAGTCAATGCAACTCTGACATTTCTCGCCCTAATATTTATATAATTCTTAAGTGCATTCTTTTACTTTTAGATATGTGTATTGTTGTAAATTGTTAGATACTACTGCACTGTTGGAGCTAGGAACACAAGCATTTCACCCCACCCTCAATAACATCTGCTAAATATGTATATGTGACCAATAACATTTTATTTGAAATACAATGCTACTTCTCTGTAAACAAATTAACAGCAGACTTTCAGCATGCTTATAGAGAAGGGCACTCAACATGTACTGCACTGACACAAATGACTGATGATTGGTTGAAAGAAATTGATAATAAGAAGATTGTGGGAGCTGTACTGTTAGATTTCAGCGCAGCCTTTGATATTATTGACCATAACCTGTTGTTGAGAAAACATATGTGCTATGGCTTTTCAACCTCTGC
The DNA here is from genome assembly GCF_002910315.2 of Salvelinus sp. IW2-2015. NCBI lineage: Eukaryota > Metazoa > Chordata > Actinopteri > Salmoniformes > Salmonidae > Salvelinus > Salvelinus sp. IW2-2015. The sequence continues at coordinate 12,078,926 of NC_036851.1, read as the reverse complement.
CATATTAAGCATTCAGAGCCATCTATCTAATAAAACTCAGAGGGTTTTCTTTAACCCTTTGACACATACCAACAAACAGGTGTGATCAATCTACAGTATTTCCTGCAGCGTACACTCAAACCGTTATGATTAGAACGTTTATTTTGAACGTCCAGTTATGATTGACGCAACAGTCAGCGTTTGAGCTGGCCACACTGTTTTTTCACAGAAACAAACACTTTCCTTACAAAGTTATGTCCTGAATGTGACCAGTTTATTTTTTAGATGGAATGTTCAGACATTCACAGAAGTAGAGACAGCATAACACAATAATCCAAACCGGAAAATGTAGGCTAAATTAGTCCTAGCTCTAACTGAGGAAAGATTGAAGTAACACAGGTCATATTTAGCTAACTCTCGGCTGACAGAAAGCACAATATGAATTAGCTAATAGCAATTACTATTTACAATTCATCACATCATCACAAACTGGAGCATGACTTGCCCTCCTTCACGCAGAGTGTGCACAGACTGGTAAACGACCTGCGTTATTACAGATTGTGTAACAGCAGCCTTCCCACTGGCACTGTCAAGCTATAGCACATCGCCCATAGGCACACTCCAAACAGCTCCGATTTTCAGCTCACCCGCAATACCATCTGCTAAACATGTGTATGTGACCAATAAAATTAGATTTGATCTAAATAATTAAATTTTTCTAAAAATCAAAAGTAATCCGACGATGGGTATTTCTTGCGCACCAACCAAAGATAACTAAAGAAGACAAGATGAGTTTGGTCTGTTTGCATGTTGAAGGGGTCTTTCGTCTACGATCATTCACTACTCGAAAGTTGAGTGAACCATTCCTTCACTTCATTTTGTTATAACATCTTTAGTCTGACAGACATTTGTGACACCCAGAATGCATTGTATAATGTCAACAAACATGGCGCCACACATACCTGGAAAATAGCTTAGCATTAGCTCATCGTAATCAGTACAACCTTCAGAAAAGTATTTTAAACACATCATCTATTCAACAATCGGAATGCATGATTTGTTACCAATACTTGAAAACATGTGAATGAAACAGTAAACACATTATGCAGAAAATAAGGCACTTTGTCCAAAATTATTATTTGTAAGGAAAACAACAATGAAGGCAATGCGAGTGCCAGCCAAAAAATGTGCCAGGGGGAAAAGGTTTGTGCAAGACTGTGCAAATGTCTGCATACTTGATTTGCGGAATCACTGGGAAGTGCTTGAACTCTCATCAAAGAGAGACGTTTGTATGGCTCAGTAAAGCCTCAAACATAAATTGGCAACAGTGAAAGGGGCTACTTCTATGTGAATTAATGAGGAGGTGGAACCACAATTCAAACTGTTAGAAAATAAAACTTGTTGGAAAATAATGAACTGTTCTGTTGCGTAACAATCACATTTTGGAACAGTGAGTGCATTCTGACATCACGTGCATAAAACAACTCACACTGGGGCGACCGTTAGAAATATTTGGAACACTCGTGAAAAGGTTAAATGGAAGCTTTTCTAATGTCAAACATGTAAAGTGTGGTATACTGCAGGGCAGCTCTCGAGGCCCTCTACTTTTTTCTATTTTTATCAATGACCTGCCACTGGCATTAAACAAAGCATGTGTGTCCATGTATGCTGATTATTCAACCATGTACGCATCAGCAACCACAGCTAATGAAGTCACTAAAACCCTTAACAAAAGAGTTGCAGTCTGTTTTGGAATGGGTGGCCAGTAATAAACTGGTCCTGAACATCTCTAAAACTAAGAGCATTGTATTTGGTACAAATCATTCCCTAATTCTAGACCTCAGCTGCATCTAGTCGTGAATGGTGTGGCTGTTGAACAAGTTCAGGAGACTAAATTAACTGGCGTTACCTTATATTGTAAACTGTCATGGTCAAAACATATAGGTTCAATGGTTGTAAAGATGGGGAGAAGTCTGTTGGAACACAGAACTAAGGATGAGAATTGTACTGCAGGCCATATGATTCCCAGGAAGTGCTCTTCCAAGGGGACTAAACAGAGGGTTAATTTATATAGGCTATGTATTTAACAATACCAACAAAGACGGAACACTTGAGATAAATTAGAGTGAGAAAAGAGAGAGAACGATGGTTGTTTATGGTTATGAAAGTCTCAGCCACAGTTCCCTGTTATTAGCTGTGTGTGTGTGTGTGTGTGTGTGTGTGTGTGTGTGTGTGTGTGTGTGTGTGTGTGTGTGTGTGTGTGTGTGTGTGTGTGTGTGTGTGTGAAACTACACTGACCTAAAGACCCAGCCATAATATTTTTTTAGCTTGAGGGGCCAAGTTCATTACCACTACAAATACCCCCAAACACACCATTCAACCCTTGTTCCCTAGCCAAGAACTCCTCCCACTCCATTGTTCCTGTCCATTGATAATGCATTTTGTGTGGCTTCAGTTGAAGACTAAGGATAGTTAAAGTAAGAAACTGTACACACACACACACACACACACACACACACACACACACACACACACACACACACACACAAGATGAATACATAAAGAGGGATTAGTGTGTCTAGCCCGAACTGCTCTATGAGATTATAACCTGCGTGTTATGGAGATTATAAACAATTGCACTATATGGATCTAGAATAAAGCACTGTCAACAACTCCACACATAACACTCAGAGTTGCTAGAGTGTTGATCAGTAGCTATAGCGTGTCCCTGGTCTCGCTCCAGTCAGCTCCTGTTGATAGCACATTAAATCAGAGAGCACTGCAGTACTGGGCTCTCTCTCTCTCTCTCTCTCTCTCCCCTTCTCATTCCTCTATCCCTCATCCACTCTTCCGCTCTTTTACTCTCCCTCCTCCCTCTCTCTCTATTATTTTCTCCCCCTCTCCTCCCTCCCTCCCATTTTGTCCTCGACTCTAACTATCCTTTCTCGCTCTCGCCCTATTCCCTCGCTCTCGCCCTATTCCCTCGCGCTCGCCCTATTCCCTCGCTCTCTCCCCTTTGTTTCCTTTCTCCTCATCAACACTTCTCCTCCTTTCTTCCTCCAGCTCTTTTCACTCTTGCTTTCAGCTCTTCCCTCTTTCCAGTCTTCATCCCATCCAATTCATCTTCTCGCTCGCTCGCTCTACCCCACCCCCCCTCCCTCGTTTATATTGAAGTCCTCTGCAGTCGCAGCTCCCCATGACAGAGGGCTGCTGACACACTGCCAGCTCAGCACGCACACACACACACACACACACACACACACACACACACACACACACACACACACACACACACACACACACACACACACACAACACACACACACACACACCACACACACACCACACACACACACACACACACACACACACACACACACAACACACACCACACACACACACCCACACAACACACACACACACCACAGAAAGTGCCAGGTCAAACACGCTTGCTTGGTCTAACCCTCTGCAGCCCAGAACAGTGCAGGTGTGTGTTATATCATTCTAATCGATGACCTGTTCTCTCCTCTATGCACCCGGTAGGACAACCCAATTATGTCATTGGAGCATGCTGACATAGCACCTACATAGAGCCTACATAGGGCCTTCATAGGACAGAGAAAGAGTGGAGGTGGTCATGGAAGAGTCAGTGGCGGATTGTTGTTGCATTGTGGATCTAGAGCAGAAAGTAGTGTGTGAGGTTATGTGTGAGAGAACAGTTGTGATAGAGTAGTCTACAGTAAGACTAAATGTAGGGCAGATGACACCTGCGCCATGTCTGTTTACCCCTCCTGTTAAAACACACACACACTATGAAGGCATGGGCACACACATGCCACCCCTACCCTCCAGAGCAGTCACACGTGACAAGATAACTGTGACCAAAAATACCCCGTACAGATGTGACAATGGCAATGTCCTACAGTAACAGTACTGACACGTTCACTGCAGTAGGCCATTAATATTATGCACACACATACGAAACACTGTTAACTCCCTAAACTAACTTTGTCGCTCCCATCATGTCGCTCTCTCTCTCTGCATCTCTCTCGCTTTAATGGGCTTTATTGGCATGGGAGAAATATGTTTACATCGCCAAACCAAGCAAATAGATAAGAAACAAAGTGAAATAAACAATCCAAAAGCTGTGCTTGCAAATCTGGCTGTGACACAGATGCGAGGGAGGCTGGAGGAGGAGAGGGGGACAGAGAGACGAGGGAGGCTGGAGGAGGAGAGGGGGACAGAGAGGCGAGGGAGGCTGGAGGAGGAGAGGGGGACAGAGAGGCGAGGGAGGCTGGAGGAGGAGAGGGGGACAGAGAGGCGAGGAGGCTGGAGGAGGAGAGGGGGACAGAGAGGCGAGGGAGGCTGGAGGAGGAGAGGGGGACAGAGAGACGAGGGAGGCTGGAGGAGGAGAGGGGGACAGAGAGACGAGGCTGGGAGGACAAGATAATGAGGTTTCCATAGGAGGCTGCTGGCTGCAGCTCTGAATGCTTGGCAGAGTCACACTAACGCACTCTCTCATACATACACACACACACACACATTTTCTCTCTCTCTCAGAAGTGTACATATGTAAGATGCTCTACAGACTCTCAGTAACATTTCAACTATTTACTATCCCTGTCCCTGTCCCTAGCCCTTATCCTAACCCTAAACTTAACCCTTTTCATAATCCTAACCTTAAAGCAAGCAGTTGTTTATCAAAATATAGCCTAGTTTGTTGATAGTATGACCATCTGTAGAGCATCTACAGATGGGCTATCCAGACTATCCAAATAAAGTGTGACCAATTGCTATTCTAGTCCTGGCCTGACAGTGCCCTTAACATTAAACCGGTCACAACAAGAGCCAGCAGCATCCACCTTGGAATGAGGTCGATATCCAAGCCTCAACGCCAAACCATGACGTCACAGCACACCCGTCAAAGCAATTATGCTATAGGTAACGGAAAAGCAATCAACCACAAACCATCTCTATCATCTGGTAGTAAAGCAACAGATGGCAAATCTTCCTCTGGCAGAACTGGGAATTTATTTGTCTTCTACTGTCCTAGCCTAGAGGCTAGCCTACTTACTTTTACACTTGAGAGCCTGCTGAGCACTGATCCGCTGGTTACAGACGTCGCACCAGTCCTGAGTCACGGTTCTGGTCCAAAACTTGTGTCCCTCTCCTGTCTCCGACCGCACGCGCGCGTCCTCCTGTTCCTGGGAGCCAAATATTGACCAGACCTCCCTTCGGTGGGATTCTGTGCGCGCGAGTTTAACGACCCCTGTCCTTCCCTGTGTCAACCGCTCCAGCGGCGGTCCCCCGGTGTCCCCTTTGGTCACCAGCCCGGTGGTCTGACCATGGGGGCTGTGGGATGCGCGCCTTCTGACCGGACGGTCCTGATGTGAGTGTGCTCCCATGTGTCCGTTTGTTGGCGCGCTTGATCTGTCACACTTGACATCTGTCATCTGTGTGTTAGCTGATGTGCTTGACATAACATTTGTGAGGATCTTCAGGGAACTCCTTCGATCACGGGTTGAGTCATTCCCGTTGCCGCTCCGTCCGATTTGACCAGTGTCCTCCCTCGCCGCTGTCGTGTCTCCCTCGGTGTCCCCACAGGCATGGCTGCTGCTGTCGCTCTCTCTGTCTGAACTACGTGGCACCAGCCCCGGCTGAGCCTCACACCTTACCCCGGCTGCGGCTCCTTGTTGTCTCGGGGTCAGGGACGGGTTTAGTGGGGATCCTGTGACTGCTGATACAGCCGAAACCGAACCGCACTCCCGCGTCACGGAGCTCTTCCCGAGGATGATCTCCACGGAGGATTTCCACGGTAACGTTATTTTATTCCTCCCGGTGGCCTTTAGTTTATGAAAGACTAGCTGGTGGTCGGGAGCCGGGCGATGTTGTCCTGGTCCTACCACTCTTACTGAAGCCATGGCTCTGTGTATGTGAGTGAGTGTGTGCGGTGAATGTAAACTCTAAATGGAAGCACCAGCCAAGGCACGCATGCAGCCAGTGTGACGCCTACGATACGATGAATCTATAAACGTTTAAATGCCACCGGCTAGAGAGGCACGAGCACTCTTAAAGCGGCCGCGCGCCTAATCCAGGGATTAATCGGTGATTTCTGATTTGGCATGAGGCTAACCAGGGATTAAACTACTACTACTAACCTACTTCTAGGCCTACTGTTACAGAATTGCATGACAATGTAGCAGACCTGAGTTCGTATTTGAGTACCTTGTATTTTAAATACTTTTGTCTGTGTATTTGAATATTTTTTGAAATACAGCCCAAAACAATTACTTTTATTTGAGTATTTGAATTGTTATTTGTAAAAATCGAATAGTAAAATAGAAAATACTAAGTCAAATACTTATTTCAAATAGGCTACTATTTTGCAAATACCTGGGTTAAATACATGGGAGTCTATTTGAGTCAATGTATTTGAGTATTTTCAAATACTTTCCAAGTGTATTTCTGAATATATTAAAATATTAAACTACTTGTCTTTTCAAGTACAATACATCTGAATATTTACTTGAATGTATGTGAAAGTAATTTAGATATTTGAAATAGTATTTGAACCCAAGTCTGCAGTTTAGACTAACCAGGAAATAAACTACTACTACAGCGTCTACTGGCCTCCTACTACTATTACAGTAGGCCTACTACGACAGTTTAGGCTAAATAAGATTAAATCACTACTACAACACTATATTACTACTGCTACTACAGATGAAGGTGACAGAGGCCTATTTTGAACCATTCTTTCCAATAATTTACAAAATAAAAATGTCTGACTAAGCCCAAAGACAAAAAAACCATGATCTTTTGAACTTTTTCTGTTGGAATTTGCCTACATTTAATTTATAAACACGGGGCTTCCCAGGCAGCGTCAGTGAGTGACATCATGTTACACTGTCATATTTAGAGCCTGTGGGAGGTTGGTTCTAGCAAATATTATAATGCAGTCTTAGGTACAATACAGAATAATGCAAACAGAAACAGAGGATAGTACAATAGACAGTACATTGTGTCTTTTAAATTACGGTGAGGAAAATTATGAAAATCTCCATGTCACAATACATCATCTGCGTTATGAGAAACCACGATGTTCCCACTTTCACTTTCGCATTCTGACAGAGTATTTAGTTCATATTGTGAAGAGTTCAGTGGTTTCTTGTTTGATCTGGAAAACTTCTCCCATTGTCAACTTACTCTTTATCGGTCATCCTCAAACACGTTGGCACTGAGTGAATTTAGGAGGTTGTACATATTCAGTACTTGTACAATGAAGTCACCGTGATGTCCTGAATATGAAAGTGTGTGTTGCGATGTGTTTATCTAGTTATTGACCTGGTCTGATTCGAGAGGGAGGCAGTGGTTGATTGTGAATTTCCCTGGATTCTCCCCGTTTCTCAAGTGAAACATGTTTCACACAAGCCAGAAGAAAACATAGCAAGTAGATGTGTCTACAGACTACAGACTATGCACTGTCAGTGTTCTCTCTATATATAGTGCATTCGGAAAATATTCAGACATTTTCCACATTTTGATACGTTACAGCCTTACTCTAAAATGGAAAAAAAAAAAATCTACACACAAAACCCCATAATGACAAAGCGAAAACAGGTTTTTACAAATGTTTGCAAATGTATTAAAAATAGAAAATAGAAATACCTTATTTACATAAGTATTCAAACCCTTTGCTATGAGACTCGAAATTGAGCTCAGGTGCATCCTGTTTCCATTGATCATCCTTGAGATGTTTCTACAACTTGATTGGAGTCCACCTGTGGTAAATTCAATTGATTGGACATGATTTGGAAAGGCACACACCTGTCTATATAAGGTCTCACAGTTGACAGTGCTTGTCAGGGCAAAAAACAAGCCATGAGGTCAAAAGAATAGTCCGTAGAGCTCCGACAGGATTGTGTCGAGGCACAGATCTGGGGAAGGGTACCAAAATATTTCTGCAGCATTGAAGGTCCCCAAGAACACAGTGGCCTCCATCATTCTTAAATGGAATAAGTTTGGAACCACCAAGACTCTTCCTAGAGCTGGCCCCCCAGCCAAACTGAGCAATCGGAGGAGAAGGGCCTTGGTCAGGGAGGTGACCTCAAAGAGTTCCTCTTTGGAGCACTCCACCACATCAGACCTTTATGGTAGAGTGGCCAGACGGAAGCCATTCCTCAGTAAGAAGGCACAAGACAGCCCTCTTGGAGTTTCCCAAAAGGCACCTAAAGACTCTCAGACCATGAGAAACAAGTTTCTCTGATCATGACACCAAGATTGAACTCTTTGGCCTGAATGCCAAGCGACACGTCTGGACGAAACCTGGCACCATCCCTACGGTGAAGCATGGTGGTGGCAGCATTAAGCTGTGGGGATGTTTTTTAGCGGCAGGGACTGTGAGACTAGTCAAGATCAAGGGAAAGATGAACGGAGCAAAATACAGAGAGATCATTGATGAAAACCTGCTCCAGAGCGCTCAGGACCTCAGACTGAGGCGAAGGTTCACCTTCCAACAGGACAATAACCCTAAGCACACAGCCAAGACAATGCAGGAGTGGCTTCAGGTCTCTGAATGTCCTTGATTGGCCCAGCCAGAACCTGGAATTAAACCGATCGAACATCTCTGGAGAGACCTGAAAACAGCTGTGCAGCAACGCTCCCCATCCAACCTGACAGACCTTGAGAGGATCTGCAGAGAAGAATGGGAGAAACTCCCCAAATACAGGTGTGCCAAGCTTGTAGCGTCATACCAAAGAAGACTCGTGGCTGTAATCGCTGCCAAAGGTGCTTCAACAAAGTACTGAGTAAAGGGTCTGAATACTTATGTAAATGTAATATTTCCGTTTTTTAAAATTTGTAATAAATGTGCAACAATAAAAAATAAAAAAAGACTTTTAGCTTTTTCATTATGTGGTAGATTGATGAGGGGAATTAAAAAAATAAACAATTTTAGAATAAAGGCTGTAACATAACAAAATGTGGCATAAGTCAAGGGGTCTGAATACTTTTCCAAATGCACTGTATTTAATCCCCTCGTGCTGCATGTCTGAAGGCAGCTGATGTCACTCACTGGATGTCCTCCCTCGTGACGTAGGGCAATCACAACATACACAAATCATATGATTTCACATGTCCACTGGTTCATGAATGGGTTTACTCATGGTATACACATACTAATGAGTATGATGAGTCCATCTGTCTCTGTCCTCTTCTCTCATCACAAAGCAGAACAGAGACAGATGTCAATATTTATTATGTTCGTTTCTCATTAGGAATTCTTCAGTTAGCGTTGTTACTATGAGATTAGAGGAGAAAGGTCGGCGACTTCCAAAGCAGCTGAGTTAGAGACATCCAACTCTTACTAGAGCAGTCTATCATATCATGGCAGTCTAGTAAAAATACTACTATAGCTAACACTGAAGACAATTATGAGGTTCACATTTGGAGTCTCTGTCCTTTCCTCCTTCTCCTCGCTCTCTGAGTCAGTGTGTGTGGTTGCCTGGTCACAGTCCCATGGGTCTGGGTCGATCAGGCTCCAGCATGGTTGCAGAGTTAACAGCTCCAGAACTGCAGGAGACAAATAGTCACGTCTTAATGAGTGATACTACAGTTTGTCCTTCAGATGAAACAACTGAGGGGCCAACTATGCGTAATCTCGCAGGGATAGGAGGTTAGCGGTAGAGTTAAGGGTTAGGGTTTAGGCGCTAAACTTAGGCGTTAGGGGTTAAGGCCACTGACCACTCAATGATGATGCTGTTGTTGCATGGCAACTATCACCACTATCTTAAATCTTCCCCTTTAGCCGGTGCATCCTGGACACACAACAATAAAAACACAGGGTTTTACACACACATGCAGGAAGGCAGGCAGCCAATCACTTACGCACGCACATATGTATGTAAACTGACACACGTAGTTACGTACACACACACACACACACACATTTGTTTTACTATCCTTGTGGGGACCAATCAATTGATTCCCATTCAAAATCCTATTTTCCCTAGACATAACTAAGGGTCTTCACGGGCTCAAAAAGTTGGACCCGTTCCAAAATGGACCTGGGGCTTTCTCACCCGGACCGCATAAATACATATTTTATATATAAAAGACCCGTTCCGAACGGACCCGAGGACAACTACACCCGTTCCGTATACACCTGGTCCGATCCAAACAGAGTGAGGGAAGCAGCAGAAAATATATTCTGGGAAGGCTTTCCACTAGATGTTGGAACATTGGAAGCAAGTCCCCGCAGCATTCAGCCACGAGAGCATTAGTGAGGTCGGGCACTGATATTGGGCGATTAGGCCTGGCTTGCACTCGGTGTTCCAATTCATCCAAGGTGTTCGATTGGGTTGAGGTCAGGGCTCTGTGCAGGCCAGTCAAGTTCTTCCACACCGATTCTAACAAAATATTTCTCTATAGTCCCGTTTAACTCAGTTGGTAGAGCATTGTAGCGCCAGGGTTGTGGGTTCGATTCCCACAGGGGACCAGTACGGAAAAAGTATTAAAAGTCACTCCGGATAAGAGTGTCTGCTAAAATTACTAAAATGTAAAAAATAAATAAAATGTATGGATCTCGCTTTGTGCACAGGGTCATCATCATGCTGAAGTGCCTTCCCCAAGCTGTTGCCACAAAGTTGGAAGCACAGAATTGTGTCGAATGTCATTGTATACTCCAGCATAAAGATTTCCCTTCACTGGAACCATGAAGAGAAAAAAACATCCCTCCACTAAACTTTACAGTTGGCACTAGGCATTGGGGCAGGTAGCATCCGCCAAACTCAGATTAATCCGTCGGACCGCCAGATGGTGAAGTGCGATTCATCACCCAAGAGAATGCGTTTCCGCTGTTCCAGAGTCCAATGGCGGCGAGCTTTACACCACTTCAGCCAACGCTTGGCATTGAGCATGGTGATCTTAGGCTTGTGTGCGGCTGCTCGGCCATGGAAACCAATTTCATGAAGCTCCAGACAAACAGTTCTTGTGCTGACGTTGCTTGCAGAGACAGTTTGGAACTCGGTAGTGAGTGTTGCAACTGAGGACAGAAGAATTTTACGCGCCACGTGCTTCAGCACTCTGCGGTCCCTTTCTGTGAGCTTGTGTGGTGTACCACTTCGTGGCAGAGCCTTTGTTGCTCCTAAACATTTCCACTTCACAACAACAGCACTTACAGTTGACCGGGGCAGCATTAGCAGGGCAGAAATTTGACAAACTGACTTGTTGGAAAGGTGGCATCCTATGACAGTACCACGTTGAAAGTCACATATATATATATATACACATACACATATATATAAATATATGTGTATATATATATATATAAATATAATGTATGATTACGTAGTATCTGTCTTGACTGCATCAAACCGGGACAAGCTAGCTAACGCTTTCTCATCCTAACAACTCCATTCAGAATATTTCTCATCCTAACAACTCCATTCAGAATATTTATAAGATTTATATTAGATTTATAATATTTATATTATAATATTTATATATTATGATTATAATATTTAATATTTATATATTAAGAACAGCCTACCTGTTGGCTCTTGATCGTTGCATCCTTCAACTTTTAATTCCATCTGCTATTGATTAGACATCTCCTAACTTTTATCACACACGGAGGCTCTATGACTGCAGCCTATTGCCGTTTCGATGACTTACGATTGGCCACTCTCGTGAAAGGCAAGGATCTCTTTCATCTGTATGGGTTCTTCAGGACAAGTCAGTTAAAATTACACATACCTGAGACATTATTTAAAATTCTGGATCCGGACCCGCTCGGGTCCCAGATCGGGTACAGGTGGATCCGTGAAGACCTTTAACCCTTGAAATATTTACTACCAAATTCCAAGAATCTTCAAACAATATACAGTAAAGTCAACTTGGAAAATCATCAATCATCTGTTGAATAAGAAAAAGGCTTCTACAGCTATCCCATCTCAATTTAATGTTGGAAATAAGACAGCTATTGTTCCTAAATCTTTGAAAAGTGCCAAAATTGTCGCCCTCTATAACTCTGGGGATCTAAGATATTTGACAAATTATGGACAAATATCTGTACCTCCATGTTTTTCTAAAATCCGAGAAATAATTTGTTTCTCTGGAACCATTCAGAAAACTTGGCCATGCCTGAGTTGGCTTCATTGATTAGTGAATCAAAATTGTAGTCACTGGTAAGAATAATAAATGTTGTTTAAAAAAAAAAAAAAAAAAGAGAGCCGGAATCTCAATTGGTGTTCTAGTTGATGAAAAGTTGTCCTGGAAAGATAAACACTTTGTCTGCAGCAACGTGGTGAAGTCCGTCGGGATCATCAGGAAAATAAAATGTGTTCATCAGGCTTGTTTTCTAACACGCTGACCACACCGCCCACGTCGCAAGCGCTGAAAATAAATGTACATACATGTTATTCAATCACTGCACCTACACAGCTTGCGCGTGTCTGCGTAGCCAGACGCTAAAATAGAACTTGGTTCTCTTTGTGACGCTTGATGCACTGCAAGGGGCGGCAGGTAGCCTAGTGGTTAGAGCGTTGGACTAGTAACCGAAAAGGTTGCAAGTTCGAATCCCCGCGCTGACAAGGTACAAATCTGTCCTTCTGCCCCTGAACAGGCAGTTAAACCCACTGTTCCTAGGCAGTCATTGAAAATAAGATTTTTTTCTTAACTGACTTGCCTAGTTAAATAAAGGTAAAATAAAAAAAGTCCCACCTCTCCCATCTCCTCACTGGTTTTTAGGAGCATATACCCACGTAGGTGATTGAAAGATGAACTGAGGTACACACTCCAGTCCAGTTGGGGGTGGTAATGCACCTTAAAGTTGGTTGCCAACCGCCATATAAAGTCCAAAGAAGAAGAAGCCTGAAGGAGGAGAGATTAAAAAATTTCAAATTCCAATTTTATTAGTCACATACACATGGTTAGCAGATGTTAATGCGAGTGTAGCGAAATGCTTGTGCTTCTAGTTCCGACAATGCAGTAATAACCAACAAGTAATCTAACCTAACAATTCCACAACTACTACCTTATACACACACACAAGTGTAAAGGGATAAAGAATATGTACATAAAGATATATGAATGAGTGGTGGTACAGAACGGATAGCATAGACTGCAGTAGATGTATAGAGTACGGTATATACATATGAGATGAGTACTGTAGGGTATGTAAACATAAATGGCATAGTTTAAAGTGGCTAGTGTCATGTATACATAAAGAGCAAGATGCAGTAGCATAATAGAAGTACATACATATACATATGAGGAGGTAAGTAGGTATGTAAACATTTATTAAGGCATTGTTTAAAGTGCTAGTGGTACATTTTTACATAATTTCCATCATTCCCATTTTTAAAGTGCTGAGTTGAGTCAGTATGTTGGCACGGCCGCTAAATGTTAGTGTGGCTGTTTAACAGTCTGATGGCCTTGAGAGTAGAAGCTGTTTTTCAGTCTCTCGTCCCTGCTTTGATGCACCTGTACTGACCTCGCCTTCTGGATGATAGCGGGTAACAGCATGTGCTTGGGGGTTGTTGTCCTTGATGATCTTTATGGCTTCCTGTGACATCGTGTGTGTAGGTGTCCTGGAGGCAGGTAGTGTTCCCCGCTGATGCGTTCTGCAGACCTCACTACCTCTGGAGAGCCTTACGGTTGTGGGCGGAGCAGTTGCCGTACCAGGCGGTGAACAGCCGACAGGATGCTCTCGATGTGCATCTGTAGAAGTTTGTGATGCTTTGGTGACAAGCCGAATTTCTTCAGCCTCCTGAGTTGAGAGGCGCTGCTGCCCATCTTCACAACGCGTCTTGTGTGGACCAATTCAGTTGTCCTGATGTGTACACCGAGGACTTAAAACTTTCCACCTTCTCCACTACTGACCCGTCGATGTGGATAGGGGGCTCCCTCTGCTGTTCCTGAAGTCCCAACACAATCTCCTTGTTTGTTGACGCTTGAGTGTGAGTTATTTCCTGCCACACTCCGGGGCCCTCACCTCCTCCCTGTAGGCCGTCTCGTCGTTGTTGGTAATCAGCCTACCACTGTAGGTCATCCGCAAATCTGTTATTGAGTTGAGCGTGCATGGCCACGCAGTCGTGGGTGAACAGGTACAGCAGAGGGCTCAGAACGGCACCTTGTGGGCCCCAGTTGTGAGATCAGCGGGGTGGAGATGTTGTTACCTACCCTCACCACCTGGGGCGCGCCGTCAGGATCCAGGACCCAGTTGCACAGGCGGGTCGAGACCCAGGTCTCGAGCTTGATGACGATTTGGAGGTACATGGTGTTTAAATGCTGAGCTGTAATCCGATGACAGACATTCTCACATGGGTATTCCTCTTGTCCAGAGGGTAGGGCAGTGTGCAGTGTGGTTGCGATTGCGCGCCGTCGGACCTATTGGGTCGGTAAGCAAATTGGTGGCTAGGGTGTCCGGTAGGTGTGAGGGATATGGTCCTTGACTAGTCTCTCAAAGCACTCATTGATGACGAATGAGTGCTACGGGCGTAGTCGTAGCTCATACTTTAGCTTTCTTGGAACAGGAACAATGGTGCCCTCTTGAAGCATGTGGGAACAGCAGACTGGGATAAGGATAGATGTTAATATGTCCGTAAACACACCAGCCAGCTGGTCTGCGCATGCTCTGAGGAACGCGGCTGAAGCCGTCTTGGCCTGCAGCCTTGCGAGGGTTAACACGTTTAATGTATCCTCGGGCTCCTTTGCAGTGAAGGAGAGCCGCACGGTTTTGGTAGAGGACCTGCATGCATCATATCTGTCCTGCTAAAGCGGGCAAAAAAGTTGTTTAGCCTGTCTGGGAGCAAGACATCCTGGTCCGCGACGGGGCTGGTTTTCTTACTAGAAACAAACTGGGTTTACCCTTTTAAATGTGGATTAATTGTCCCAGTAGAAGACCTTGTTATTTTACCTGAAATGCACATCCCAATGTTTATATCCCAGGACAAATAAACAGCAAGCTAGCTAGCTAAATTGCCAAAAATGTTTTAACGCTTATAGTTGATGAATATAGTTGATTCAGAGTTCGTTTTGATATTTCAACCTGCGTGTCCTGATCGCGTCTGTTGCGGGTGGACAAAATCAAAATGCGAGCGATGGTGCACGTGTACGCAGTGCGGTCAGCATGTAACACTATACTACAGCTTTATTTACCCATATCTCATTTACTGCAATATTGTCTGGGCCAGTACATATGGTTCCTACCTACCTAAATGATTCATCACACAGAATACATTTGCAAGACTAGCCACCTCTAACTCTCCCTTCTGTTTAAGAAACTCATATTGTCTATCTACAACATTAATATACTCCAATTATGCACTTTCATCTACAAATACCAATTAGTCTGTTTTGTCTTTCACTTGTTTTTCTTTGGTGCAAATAAAACCTAAAACCCTAACCTTAACCCAAAACCCATAAACCTAACCCTAATTGTTACCCTAACCCCTAAGCCTAAAATAGCCTTTTCCCTTGTGGGGAAATGCCCACACTTGTCCCAATTTTCCTTGTTTTACTATTCTTTTGAGGACTTCCGATCCCCACAGGGATAGTAAAACCAAAAACACACGTACCTGATGAACATGTGGTCCTTGTCCCTGGGTGTTTCTATGGCCTCCCCCTGATCCTGTCTGTCCTGGCTGAGCTCTGAGCAGGACTTGGTCCAGGGCCTGAGGAGAACGATGGTCAATGTTACCTTCAAAGCCACCTATTGGTGTGGGGTTGATGCTAGAGATTAGTTGTAAGGGGTTAAAGACTAAGGGTCAACCTCCCCCATCAATATATATATATATACAGTGGGGAGAACAAGTATTTGATACACTGCCGATTTTGCAGGTTTTCCTACTTACAAAGCATGTAGAGGTCTGTCATTTTTATCATAGGTACACTTCAACTGTGAGAGACGGAATCTAAAACAAAAATCCAGAAAATCACATTGTATGATTTTTAAGTAATTAATTTGCATTTTATTGCATGACATAAGTATTTGATCACCTACCCCAACCAGTAAGAATTCCGGCTCTCACAGACCTGTTAGTTTTTCTTTAAGAAGCCCTCCTGTTCTCCACTCATTACCTGTATTAACTGCACCTGTTTGAACTCGTTACCTGTATAAAAGACACCTGTCCACACACTCAATCAAACAGACTCCCAACCTCTCCACAATGGCCAAGACCAGAGAGCTGTGTAAGGACATCAGGGATAAATTGTAGACCTGTACAAGGCTGGATGGCTACAGGAAATAGCCAAGCAGCTTGTGAGAAGAGCAACAACTGTTGGCACAATTATTAGAAAATGGAAGAAGTTCAAGATGACGGTCAATCACCCTCGGTCTGGGCTCCATGCAAGATCTCACCTCGTGGGGCATCAATGATCATGAGGATGTGAGGGATCAGCCCAGAACTACCACGGCAGACCTGGTCAATGACCTGAAGAGAGCTGGACCACAGCTCAAAGAAAACCATTAGTAACACACTACGCCGTCATGGATTAAAATCCTGCAGCGCACGCAAGGTCCCTGCTCAAGCCAGCGCATGTCCAGGCCCGTCTGGAGTTTGCCAATGACCATCTGGATGATCCAGAGGAGGAATGGGAGGAGGTCATGTGTCTGATGAGACAAAAATAGAGCTTTTTGCTCTAAACTCCACTCGCCGTGTTTGGAGGAATAGAAGATGAGTACAACCCCAAGAAACACCATCCCAACCGTGAAGCATGGAAGTGGGAACATCATTCTTTGGGGATGCTTTTCGCAAAGGGACAGGACGACTGCACCGTATTGAGGGGAGGATGGATGGGGCCAATGTATCGCGAGATCTTGACCAACAACCTCTCCCTCAGTAAGAGCATTGAAGATGGCGTGGCTGGGTCTCCAGCATGACAACGACCCGAAACAACAGCAGGGCAACTAAGGAGTGGCTCATAAGAAGCATCCTCAAGGTCCTGGAGTGGCCTAGCCAGTCTCCAGACCTGAACCCAATAGAAAATCTTGGAGGGAGCCGAAAGTCCGTATTGCCCGCGACAGCCCCGAAACCTGAAGGATATGGAGGAGTGGGACAAAATCCCTGCTGCAGTGTGTGCAACCTGGTCAAGAACTACAGGAAACGTATGATCTCTGTAATTGCAAACTAAGGTTTCTGTACCAAATATTCAGTTCTGCTTTTCTGATGTATCAAATACTTATGTCATGCAATAAAATGCAAAATAATTACTTAAAAATCATACAATGTGATTTTCTGGATTTTTGTTTTAGATTCCTCTCTCACAGTTGAAGTGTACCTATGATAAAAATTACAGACCTCTACATGCTTTGTAAGTAGGAAAACCTGCAAAATTGTCAGTGTATCAAATACTTGTTCTCCCCACTGTATATATATACACAGTTTAAGTCAGAAGTTACATACACTTAGGTTGGAGTCATTAAAATTCGTTTTTCAACCACTCCACAAATTTCTTGTGAACACACTATAGTTTTGGCAAGTCGGTTAGGACATCTACTTTGTGCATGACACAAGTAATTTTTCCAACAATTGTTTACAGACAGATTATTTCACTGTATCACAATTCCAGTGGGTCAGAAGTTTAAATACACTAAGTTGACTGTGACAGCTTGGAACATTCCAGAAAATTATTCATGGCTTTAGAAGCTTCTGATAGGCTAATTGACATCATTTGAGTCAATTGGAGTGTACCTGTGGATGTATTTCAAGGCCTACCTTCAAACGCAGTGCCTCTTTGCTTGACATCATGGGAAAATCAAATAAATCAGCCAAGACCTCAGAAAAAAATTGTAGACCTCCACAAGTCTGGTTCATCCTTGGAAGCAATTTCCAAACGCCTGAAGGTACCACGTTCATCTGTACAAACAATAGTACGCAAGTATAAAACACCACGGGACCACGCAGCCGTCATACCGCTCAGAAGAGGACACATTCTGTCTCCTAGAGATGAACATACTTTGGTGCGAAAAGTGCAAATCAATCCCAGAACAACAGCAAAGGACCTTGTGAAGATGCTGGAGGAAACAGGTACAAAAGTATCTATATCCACAGTAAAACAAGTCCTATAACGACAATACCTGAAAGGCTGCTCAGCAAGGAAGAAGCCACTGCTCCAAAACCGCCATAAAAAAGCCAGACAACGGTTTGCAACTGCACTCGGGGACAAAGATCGTACTTTTTGGAGAAATGTCCTCTGGTCTGAGAAACAAAAATAGAAATGTTTGGCCATAATGACCATCGTTATGTTTGGAGAAAAATGGGAAGCTTGCAAGCAGAAGAAACACCATCAACCGTGAAGCATGGGGGTGGCAGCATCATGTTGTGAGGGTGCTTTGCTGCAGGAGGGTCTGGTCACTTCACAAATAGGTTGGCCAATCATCGAAGGAACGGAAAATTATGTGGATATATTGAAGCAACATCTCAAGGCGTCAGTCAGGAAGTTAAAGCTTGGTTACAAATGGGTCTTCCAAATGGACAATGACCCCAAGCATACTTCCAAAGTTGTGGCAAAATGGCTTAAGGACAACAAAGTCAAGGTATTGGAGTGGCCATCACAAAGCCCTGACCTCGATCCTATAGAACATTTGTGGGCAGAACTGAAAAAGCGTGTGCGAGCATTCTTAAAATAAAGTGGTGATTCTAACTGACCTAAGGCAGGGAATTTTTACTAGAATTAAATGTCAGGAATTGTGAAACTGAGTTTAAATGTATTTGGCTAAGGTGAATGTAAACTCCGACTTCAACTGTTTAAAATATTTTGTTGATTTGTTTAACAATTATTTGGTTACTACATGATTCCATATGTGTTATTTCATAGCTTTGATGTCTTCACTATTATTGTACATTGTAGAAAATAGTAAAAATAAAGAAAAACCCTGGAATGAGTAAGTGTGTCCAAACTTTTTACTGGTACTGTATGTAAATTAGATCGTTTTTAGTATTTTTATAATTTAGCAAACATTTCTAAAAACCAGTTTTTGCTCTGTTATGAGATGTAAAAAATATATACATTTTAGAATAAGGCTGTAATGTGGAAAAAGTCAAGGGGTCTGAATACTTTCCAAAGGCACTGTATATATTATTATTTTTTAAAGCCCAATGCAGACGTTTTTATATAAATATCTAACTAATAGATTTCCATAAAAATGGGCAAAATAGCTTTAAGCAACAACAACAAGCAAGAATTTTGCTAGGACTGTCTGAGTGGGGAGGGGAAAACTGAAACTAGCTGTTACGGTTACTGTTACAGGTTTGGAACTCTGACATTCGTCGATTAACCAATTTACTGCATGGTGATGTCACCATGGAAAGCCGAAACTCCTGCCCATGCAAACCTGCTGATTAGAAGGTCCTTTGTAGATTGTATTTTCAACCAGCAACTATCAGGACATAACACTGAAAAAAATACACACTTTTACAGTTTCCTCATCCGTTGTACAATATGATATAAAACACAGGTAAAACTGAATTTGGACTGAACTGGGCCTTTAAGGGTCCATTTTTCCCCCATCAATATCTTTAAAAAAATACAAAAATATTATAGTTAAGGGTCAACCTTGTTCTGGCGCTCCTCACATATCTCCAGGTCCCCCATCAGCCCTCGGGAGAAATTGCCCAATTCTGACAGCCTGCACTGCATCTCATGGAGAACACTAACAAATACACAAATAAAGAAAAACACAATAGCATGAAGAGAGGAACAAAGTTGATATCTCTAAACGGTGTGTGTATATGTGTTAGTGAGTGTGTGTGTGTCTGACCTGCTCCAGGTAAATGCTGAGGCCAGCAGGTCTCGGTACTTCTGTAGAAAGTCCTCTCTAAGGAGACACTTTACACGCTTTATATGGGACAACAGGCTGATCCTGGGACAGACAGAGAGAGGTGTTACACATACAGTACCAGTCAAAGCCTGGACACACTTACTCATTCCAGGGTTTTTCTTTATTTTTATTATTTTCTACATTGTACAATAATAGTGAAGACATTAACACTATGAAAAAACACATATGGAATCATGTAGTAACCAAATAAGTGTTAAACAAATCAAAAATATATTTTATATTTGAGATTCTTCAAAGTAGCCACCCTTTGCCTTGATGACAACTTTGCACACTCTTGGCACTCTCAACCAGCTTCACCTAGAATGCTTTTCCAACAGTCTTGAAGGAATTCCCACATATGCTGAGCACTTGTTGGCTGCTTTTCCTTCACACTGCGGTCAAACTCATCCCAAACCATCTCAATTGGGTTGAGGTCGGGTTATTGTGGAGGCCAGGTCATCTGATGCAGCACTCCATCACTCTCCTTCTTGGTCAAATAGCCCTTACACAGCCTGGAGGTGTTTTGGGTCATTATCCTGTTGAAAAATAAATGATAGTGGGACTAAGCCCAAACCAGATGGGATGGTGCATCGCTGTAGAATGCAGCGGTAGCCATGCTGGTTAAGTGTGCCTCATCCATGCTTCACGGTGGGAACCACACCTGCGGAGATCATCTGTTGACCTACTCTGCGTCTCACAAAGACACGGCGGTTGGAACCAAAAATCTCAAATTTGGAATCATCAGACCAAAGGACAGATTTCCACCGGTCTAATGTCCATTGCTCGTGTTTCTTGGCCCATGCAAGTCTCTTCTTCTTATTGGTGTCCTTTAGTAGTGGTTTCTTTGCAGCAATTAGACCATGAAGGCCTGATTTACACAGTTCCCTCTGAACAGTTGATGTTGAGATCTGTGTCTGTAACTCTGAAGCATTTATTTTGGGCTGCAAATTCTGAGACTGGTAACTCTAATGCACCTATCCTCTGCAGTAGAGGAAACTCTGGGTCTTCCTTTCCTGTGGCGGTCCTCACGAGAGCTAGTTTCATCATAGTGTTTGATGGTTTTAGCGACTGCACTTGAAAAAACTTTCAAAGTTCTTGACATTTTCTGGATTGACTGACCTTCATGTCTTAAAGTAATGCTGGACTGTCGTTTATCTTTGCTTATTTGAACTGTTCTTGCCATAATATGGACTTGGTCTTTTACCAAATAGGGCTATCTTCTGTATACCACCCCTACCATGTCACAACAACTGATTGGCTCAAATGCATTAAGAAGGAAAGAAATTCCACAAATTAACAAGGCACACCTGTTAATTGAAATGCATTCCAGGTGACTACCTCATGAAGCTGGTTGAGAGAATGCAAGAGATGTGCAAACGGTCATCAAGGCAAAGGTGGCTACTTTGAAGAATCTCAAGTATAGAATATATTTTGATTAAAAAACTTTTTGGTTACTACATGATTCCATATGTGTTATTTCATAGTTTTGATGTCCTCACTATTATTCTACAATGTGGAAAATAGTAAAAATAAAGAAAACCCTTGAATGAGTAGGTGTGTCCAAACTTTTGACTGTGTGTGTGTGTGTGTGTGGTGTGTGTGTGTGTGTGTGTGTGTGTGTGTGTGTGTGTGTGTATGCATGCATGCATGCATGTATGTATGTATGTATGTATACACACACACATTTTCCTTAGAAACAACGCTGACATACTCACTTCTCAAACTTGTATCTGCTCATCATTGAAGAGAAGCGCTAGAACAACCAACATAGATGTAATAAGCACACAATACACAGGAGCACATGTTAGACATGCAAGGACACACACACACACACGTACTTCTAGTCAGTTGGTCTTTCGGTACTGTTGGTGAATGGCCATGATTTTCTCTAGAAGGACCTCCATCTTCTGGATGCTGTAGAGGTCAGAGTTCACATCAGACACCATTTTAACCCCAGCTCTCTGCACACTACAATCCCTTGGCCAGAGCCCTTGAATAGATTCGTCTATAGGAGTGGAATAAGGGATAGATATAAACATTATGAAGAAAGTCTCACCTCTTGTCCTCAGCCAGCACTCAGAGTGTGTGGTCAGTTCTAAGTGAAGTGTTGTAAACGGTCTGGAACTCCCGGATCGCCCGGTGTACACTGGCAGGTTCTCCCTGATCTACATGGAGAGAAAAGGACAAACAACACCATCTCTAGAGAGACAGCCAAGACCAAGGACCATTCCCCAGTCAGTTTCAACCTCAGGTTGTGTGGCACCTTAATTGGGGGGGGGGGGGGGGTAATCAGGGCAGGCTTGTGTAATGACTGGAGCGGAATTAATGGAATGGTATCAAACACATGGTCTCCAGGTGTTGATGCCATTCCATTGACTCGGTTCCGGACATTTATATGAGCCCTTCTCTCTTCAGCAGCCTCATGTGGTTGCAACCTGATATCTCTCACCAGTCGCAGCTTCTGGATGTTTTCAAGAGCTGTAGTGTCAATGTTAACTGGCTCTGCAAGAGGAGAGGATGGAGGACAGGATGAGAGGAGACAGGAGGCAGGGTGATAGATACATGAAAGTATTGCTACAACAGGTTTAGGTGTCATTGCTCGCAATGTTACAATGACTGAGATTGTAAGTGTTCGTATGCGACCGTGTGTACGTGGTCTTGTCACTCACAGTGTGTGTAGCCTTGCTCAGAGCTGTGGCAGGACTGCAGTCTCGTGTTGACCGTGCTGATACCAAGTATCACGTCGCCACACTCCCTACGCACCTTCTCACTGGGAGTGGGGGACGGATGGACAGAGAGGAGAGCATCATCATGGCTGATTGATGGGATGTTTCTGGTTTGTTCTAACCGTGTGGTGTGTGTGTGTGTGTGTGTGTGTGTGTGTGTGTGTGTGTGTGTGTGTGACTCACATGTAGCTGTAGTATCCGTGTAAGAGCACCTCTCTGTCTGTTTGTAAGGAACGCATTATCCTCAGGTACTGCTGGACCACTCCTACGATCGCCTAGACAGAGGAGAAAAGAGGGATGAGAGGGAGGAGAGGATGAGAATGGGAGAGAAAAAAGGGGGGGGGTTGATTAATAAGAGTGATTTATTTACTAAATAGAAAACCCCCACCATCAACAGATCATTCAGAGAGTTTTAACTGTCTCTTCCAGTTGGTCAAACACTGCTGGATCCTATGATCGACCTGTGTGTGGAGTGACACACCTACCTTGCAGAAAGAGCAGTCAGCCACAAGGTCAAACCGGGATGGGATAATGGGCATCTCTGCTACAGAAGACAAAACACTTTTTTTTTTACAGGTTTTAAATCAATTAGAAAAACATGTGTGTCTGTGTGGGGTAGCGATGGGGGCCACAGTAGTGGCTAGGGGATGGTGAATGTTTTAGTTTTTTTTTGGGGGGGGGGGGGGTTAGTGATTTAATGGTCTGGGCCAAAGGGGCCAGGAGGATCAGCTTACATTCTCTGTAAGGGAGTTCAGCGTGTGTCTCTGGGGCGCGGCTGAGCAGCAGTAGGGGCTGGGAGGGCGAGGTCGGGGGGAAGTCGACCATCTTCATGGAGCCCTCCAGGGAAAGGTCATGACCCAGGTACAGGAAGTGCTGTTGCTCCAGCCCCACCCCCGTCTGACACGCCACCTCTTCACGGAAGATGGCCGCCCTGGGAGACGGGAGAGGTGTGGGGGCACAGGTGGGTGTGAGTGAAGACTGGCAAGTGTGTGTGTGTGTGTTTGGGTGTATACTCACGTGTTGTGGTGGTGAATGTATATGCGGTGAGTTGTGGCCTGTTGCAGGGAGAACAGATGGACTGAGACTCTCTGTAATATGTCTGTGGTGGCAGAAAAGAACTGGTCAAATGCCCAACACTTCTCCTGGTCAGCCTCCAGTATCCCAGCTAACACTGGCACCAGTTGACCACTCAGACCCCTACACACACAGAGGGGAGGGGGGAGAAGAAGTGGAAGAGTGAGAGGAGAGGGATTTGGAGAAGAAAAAAAAGAGTTGTCCCTCAAATGTCTGACACAAACACACACAAACAAGGTACTGACTGAGAGAGCTGGCAGCTCTGTGGCAGGTGGTAGCTCCACTCTATAGGGCCGTCGTCAACCCTCTGGACTCCGGCAATGGCCCCAACCGGCTTCTCTGTGGTGATCTTATACCTACACGGCACCGACAGGGGGAGAGTGGGAGCAGAGAAGGAACACACTAGCGTTTTATTGTCCCGTTTCATCTGGTGTTGTGTTTTGAGGAATCCCAAATCAATTAAATAGCAATAACTTGTTCATTTTAATGTAATTACAGGTTGCCCATAGTAATTACATACACACCAACTGTTGGAGCTATGAAACACACAACACACACAGACTTACATGGTGGGTTTGTTCCTGCGGGGTCCTCCGTAGGGTGTGAAGGGTAAAGTACCGGCGGCAGCGTGGTAAAACGTCACTCCAATACTCCACAGGTCAACACTCACACCATAGGCCTTTCGCTGGGGTTTCCGCAGCACTGCACGCTCATATATGTCTGGGTGCTACACACACACACACACACACACGCTAAATTACACAGCCTGCCCTAAATACCATAACCTGCCCTAACTTATGTTATCTGCTGAGGCTTAGGAAACACTGCACGCTCAGACAGGTCTGAGACAACATTCGACGTAATCTCTCCTCTCCGTCCTGTTGTTCTTGTCTATAACTTGTCTGTACTTTGTCAAGTATTTGTACGTTTTATGTGAACCCCAGGAAGAGTAGCTGCAGCATGTGCAGTAGCTAATGGGGATCCTAATAAACTACGCTGTCGCTTACCTTTCCCCTCTTCTCCCCATAGTCTCCCTGTCTTCTCTCCTCCACTACCTCTCCTCTTCACTCCCCTCTGTACTGTACTCCTCTCCTCCCTCTCTCTCTCTCTCTCTTTCTCTCTCTCACCAGGTATTCCTCTGTTCCGTAGAGGGAGACAAACTTCTCATCGTCCTCTAGTTCTCTGGCCGTTCCAAAGTCTGTTAGCTTATAGATGGACCTCCCATCCTCTCCCACCTGACGAATGATGTTCCCAGGCTTAATGTCCCGATGCACCACCCCGTTCTCACGCAGATGGTTCATCCCGTGCACTAGAGGAAATAGGACGAATGGTTCAACCAAATGATGGGCGGGGGCACCTTCTCATCCCCCGGCTCCTAACCTCTCTACGCCTCCATCCATCCACACACACACACACACACACACACTCACCTACACAATGTAGTACTATGAGGAACTCTGGTTCTGGTAGACCGAAGACGTTCTCTGGCTCCACCAGCAGACTGAGCAGACTGCCTCCTGAACAATACTCCATCACCAACACACTCTGTTTACTCTTCAGCTACAGACAGAGAGACAGATAGAGGGGGGGGGGTGGGGGCATGACTAATCGAGTTTGATGAAGGTAAAAAACTTGTTTGTTGCTACCCATCTTCTCCTCCTGCCTCGGTTCCTCTCCTCCCTCCTCACCTCCTCCACGGAGAAGAGCTTGACAATGTTGTTGTGGTTGAGTCTCCTGAGCATCTCGAACTCTCTCATCTGAACATTGTATGGACGACTGTAGCTCACCAGGTTAAACACCTTCACCGCAACCTGCTGCCCTGTCTTCTACACGGACACACACACACACCCCAAGTTAGTTATCAAAAGTTAGCGATCGCATGACATCTCACTCACCCTTTGTTGTGTTTGATCTAGACTGAACTCAAATGTAAACGCAACATGTAAAGTGTTGGTCCCATGTTTCATGAGCTGAAATATAAGATCCCAGAAATGTTCCATGTGCACAAAAAAGCTTATTTCTCTCAAATTTTGTGCACAAAATTGTTTACATCCCTGTAAGTGAGCATTTCTCCTTTGCCAAGATAATCCATCCATTTGACAGGTGTGGCATATCAAGAAGCTGATTAAACAGCATGATTATCACACAGGTGCACCTTGTGCTGGGGACAATGAAAGGCCACTCTAAAATGTGCCGTTTTGTCACTCAACACAATGCCACAGATGTCTCCAGTATTGGTGAAGCTTGCAATTGGCACGCTGACTGCAGGAATGTCCACCAGAGCTGTTGCCAGAGAATAGAATTTTAATTCCTCTACCATAAGCTTCCTCCTCTGATGTTTTAGAGAATTTGGCAGTACATTCAACCACCCTCACACCGCAGACCATGAGTATGGCGTTGTGTGGGCGTGCGGTTTGCAGATGTCAACGTTGTGAACAGAGCGCCCCATGGTGGCGGTGGGGTTATGGAATGGGCAGGCATAAGCTATGGACAACAAACACAGTTGCATTTTATCGATGGCAATTTGAATGCAGAGATACCGTGACAAGATCCTGAGGCCCATTGTCATCCCATTCATCCGCCACCATCACCTCATGTTTAAGCATGATAATGCACGTCCCCATGTCGCAAGGATCTGTACACAATTCCTAGAAGCTGAAATTGTCCCAGTTCTTCCATGGCCTGCATACTCACCAGACATGTCACCCATTGAGCATGTGTGTGATGCTCTGGATCGACGTGTACGACAGCGTGTTCCAGTTCCTGCCAATATCCAGCAACTTCGCACATCATTGAGGAGGAGTGGGACAACATTCCACAGGACACAATCAACAGCCTGAGCAACTCTATGTGAAGGAGATGTCGCGCTACATGAGGCAAATAGTAGTCACACCAGATACTGACTGGTTTCCTGATCCACACCACTACCTTTTTTGTTTTGCAATCTGTGACCAACAGATGCATATCTGTATTCCCAGTCATGTGCAATCCATAGATTAGGGCCTAATGAATTTATTTCAATTGACTGATTTCTGTTATGCTGATGAATGGAGACCCAAAAGCGACGTAATAGTAACAGAGTCTTTATTCCAGTATTAAACAAATAATGATTCTCCTGGATATAATCAATGGTAATCCAAAACAGGAAACTGAAATCCTCTCGTCAATAGAGAGGAACGACTGGAGACGCGACCACAGACTGCAGGTCGCTTCAGGAAGGCACAGGCCGTAGCTGACATAGACACCTGCTCACACGCAGCATCTGAAGAAGGCAGAGAACACACCAGGCGGAACAAGGACACAGGAACAGCAAACATCAAACAAGAATCCGACAAGGACAGGAGCGAAAACAGAGGAGAAATAGGGACTCTAATCAGAGGGCAAAATAGGGGACAGGTGTGAAAGAGTAAATGAGGTCGTAGGGAGAATGAGAAACAGCTGGGAGCAGGAACGGAACGATAGAGGAGAGAAAAGAGAAAAGAACCTAATAAGACCAGCAGAGGGAAGCACAGGGACAAGACATGATCAAAGACAAAACATGACAGTACCCCCACTCACCGAGCGCCTCCTGGCGCACTCGAGGAGGAACCCTGGCGGCAACGAAGGAAATCATCAATCAACGAACGGTCCAGCACGTCCCGAGATGGAACCCAACTCCTCTCCTCAGGACCGTAACCTCCCAATCCACTAAGTACATGGTGACCACGTCCCCGAGAACGCATGTCCATGATCTTCCGTACCTTGTAAATAGGAGCGCCCTCGACAAGGACGGGGGGGGAGGGAAGACGAACGGGGCGCGAAGAAAAGGCTTGACACAAGAGACATGGAAGACAGGGTGGACGCGACGAAGATGTCGCGGAAGAAGCAGTCGCACAGCGACAGGATTGACGACCTGGAGACACGGAACGGACCAATGAACCGCGGAGTCAACTTGCGAGAAGCTGTCGTAAGGGGAAGGTTACGAGTGGAAAGCCACACTCTCTGACCGCGACAATACCTAGGACTCTTAATCCTACGTTTATTTGCGGCTCTCACAGTCTGCGCCCTGTAACGCAAAGTGCAGACCTGACTCTCCTCCAGGTGCGCTCACAACGTTGGACAAAAGCCTGAGCGGAGGAACGCTGGACTCGGCGAGCTGGGACGAAAACAGAGGAGGCTGGTGTAGCCAAGACTATCTGAAACGGGGATAGCCCGGTAGCAGACGAAGGAAGCGAGTTGTGAGCGTACTCGCCCAGGGAGCTGTTCTGCCCAAGACGCAGGGTTTCGAAACGAAAGGCTGCGTAATATGCGACCAATCGACTGATTGGCCCTTTCTGCTTGACCGTTAGACTGGGGATGAAACCCGGAAGAGAGACTGACGGAAGCACCAATCAAACGACAGAACTCCCTCCAAAACTGTGACGTGAATTGCGGACCTCGTCTGAAACGGCGTCTAACGGGAGGCCATGAATTCTGAACACATTCTCAATGATGATTTGTGCCGTCTCCTTAGCGGAAGGAAGCTTAGCGAGGGAATGAAATGTGCCGCCTTAGAGAACCTATCGATAACCGTAAGAATCACAGTCTTCCCCGCAGACGAAGGCAGACCGGTATAAAGTCTAAGGCGATGTGAGACCATGGTCGAGAAGGAATGGGAAGCGGTCTGAGACGACCGGCAGGAGGAGAGTTACCTGACTTAGTCTGCGCGCAGTTCGAACAAGCAGCCACGAAACGGCGCGTGTCCCGCTCCTGAGTAGGCCACCAAAACCGCTGGCGAATAGAAGCAAGCGTACCCCGAACGCCGGGGTGGCCAGCTAACTTGGCAGAGTGAGCCCACTGAAGAACAGCCAGACGAGTAGAGACAGGAACGAACAGAAGGTTACTAGGACAAGCGCGCGGCGACGCAGTGTGAGTGAGTGCTTGCTTTACCTGTCTCTCAATTCCCCAGACAGTCAACCCGACAACACGCCCTTCAGGGAGAATCCCCTCGGGGTCGGTAGAAGCCACAGAAGAACTAAGAGACGGGATAAGGCATCAGGCTTGGTGTTCTTATTTCCCGGACGATAGGAAATCACGAACTCGAAACGAGCGAAAAACAACGCCCAACGAGCTTGACGTGCATTAAGTCGTTTGGCCGAACGGATGTACTCAAGGTTCTTATGGTCAGTCCAAACGACAAAAGGACGGTCGCCCCTCCAACCACTGTCGCCATTCGCCTATGGCTAAGCGGATGGCGAGCAGTTCGCGGTTACCCACATCATAGTTGCGTTCCGATGGCGACAGGCGATGAGAAAAGTAAGCGCAAGGATGGACCTTATCGTCAGACTGGAAGCGCTGAGACAGAATGGCTCCCACGCCCACCTCTGAAGCGTCAACCTCGACAATGAATTGTTTAGTGACGTCAGGAGTAACAAGGATAGGGGCGGATGTAAACGCTTCTTGAGGAGATCAAAAGCTCCCTGGGCGAACCGGACCACTTAAAGCAAGTCTTGACAGAAGTCAGAGCTGTGAGAGGAGCAGCCACTTGACCGAAATTACGAATGAAACGCCGATAGAAATTAGCGAAACGAGAAAGCGCTGCAACTCGACACGTGACTTAGGGACGGGCCAATCGCTGACAGCCTGGACCTTAGCGGGATCCATCTGAATGCCTTCAGCGGAAATAACAGAACCGAGAAAAGTGACAGAGGAGACATGAAAGGCGCACTTCTCAGCCTTCACGTAGAGACAATTCTCTAAAAGGCGCTGGAGTACACGGCGAACGTGCTGAACATGAATCTCGAGTGACGGTGAAAAAATCAGGATATCGTCAAGGTAAACGAAAACAAAAATGTTCAGCATGTCTCTCAGTACATCATTAACTAATGCCTGAAAGACAGCTGGAGCATTAGCGAGACCGCAACGCAGAACCCGGTATTCAAAATGCCCTAACGGAGTGTTAAACGCCGTTTTCCACTCGTCCCCCTCTCTGATGCGTACGAGATGGTAAGCGTTACGAAGGTCCAACTTAGTAAAGCACCTGGCTCCCTGCAAAATCTCGAGGCTGACGACATAAGGGGAAGCGGATAACGATTCTTAACCGTTATGTCATTCAGCCCTCGATAAACCACGCAGGGGCGCAGAGTACCGTCCTTCTTCTTAACAAAGAAAAATCCCGCTCCGGCGGGAGAGGAAGAAGGCACCACGGTACCGGCGTCGAGAGAAACAGACAGATAATCCTCGAGAGCCTTACGTTGGGAGCCGACAGAGAGTATAGTCTACCCGAGGGGGAGTGGTCCCCGGAAGGAGATCAATACAACAATCATACGACCGGTGAGGAGGAAGGGAGCTGGCTCTGGACCGACTGAAGACCGTGCGCAGATCATGATATTCCTCCGGCACTCCTGTCAAATCACCAGGTTCCTCCTGAGTAGAGGGGACAGAAGACACAGGAGGGATAGCAGACATTAAACAATTCACATGACAAAAAACGTTCCAAGATAGGATAGAATACTAGACCAATTAATAGAAGGATTATGACATACTAGCCAGGGATGACCCAAACAACAGGTGTAAAAGGTGAACGAAAAATCAAAAAGGAAATGGTCTCACTGTGGTTACCAGATACTGTGAGGGTTAAAGGTAGTGTCTCACATCTGATACTAGGGAGAAGACTACCATCTAAGGCGAACATGGGCGTGGGCTTCCCTAACTGTCTGAGAGGAATGTCATGTTTCCGAGCCCATGCTTCGTCCATAAAACAACCCTCAGCCCCAGAGTCTATCAAGGCACTGCAGGAAGCAGCCGAACCGGTCCAGCGTAGATGGACCGACAAGGTAGTACAGGATCTTGATGGAGAGACCTGAGGAGCTAGCGCTCACCAGTAGCCCTCCGCTTACTGATGAGCTCTGGCTTTTACTGGACATGACATGACAAAATGTCCAGCAGAACCGCAATAGAGGCAAAGGCGGTTGGTGATTCTCCGTTCCCTCTCCTTAGTCGAGATGCGAATACCTCCCAGCTGCATGGGCTCAGTCTCTGAGCCGGTGGGAGGAGATGGTTGAGATGCGGGAGAGGCAAACACCGTTAACGCGAGCTCTCCTCCACGAGCTCGGTGACGAAGATCTTACCCGTCGTTCTATGCGGATGGCGAGTGCAATCAAAGAGTCCACGCTGGAAGGAACCTCCCGGGAGAGAATCTCATCCTTAACCTCTGCGTGGAGTCCCTCCAGAAAACGAGCGAGCAACGCCGGCTCGTTCCAGTCACTGGATGCAGCAAGAGTGCGAAACTCTATAGAGTAATCCGTTATGGATCGATCACCTTGACATAGGGAAGCCAGGCCCAGGAAGCCTCCTTCCCAAAAACTGAACGATCAAAAACCCGGATCATCTCCTCTTTAAAGTTCTGATAATCGTTAGAACACTCAGCCTTGCCTCCCAGATAGCTGTGCCCCACTCCCGAGCCCCGACCAGTAAGGAGTGATATGACGTAAGCGATCCGAGCTCTCTACATAGAGTACGTGTTGGCTGGAGAGAGAACACAATATCACACTGGGTGAGAAAAGAGCGACACTCAGTGGGCTGCCCAGAGTAACATGTGGGTTATTAACCCTAGGTTCCGGAGACTCGGAAGACCAGGAAGTAGCTGGTGGCACGAGACGAAGACTCTGAAACTGTCCAGAGAGATCGGAGACCTGAGCGGCCAGGGTCTCAACGGCATGACGAGCAGCAAACAATTCCTGCTCGTGTCTGCCGAGCATTGCTCCCTGGAACTACGGACCAGTGTTGAGAGAATCCATAGTCGCTGTGTCCATCTTGGTCGGATTTCTTGCTTGTTATGCTGATGAATGGAGACCCAAAAGCGACGTAATAGTAACAGAGTCTTTATTCCAGTATTAAACAAATAATGATTCTCCTGGATATAATCAATGGTAATCCAAAACAGGAAACTGAAATCCTCTCGTCAATAGAGAGGAACGACTGGAGACGCGACCACAGACTGCAGGTCGCTTCAGGAAGGCACAGGCCGTAGCTGACATAGACACCTGCTCACACGCAGCATCTGAAGAAGGCAGAGAACACGACAGGGCGGAACAAGGACACAGGAACAGCAAACATCAAACAAGAATCCGACAAGGACAGGAGCGGAAAACAGAGGGAGAAATAGGGACTCTAATCAGAGGGCAAAATAGGGGACAGGTGTGAAAGAGTAAATGAGGTCGTAGGGAGAATGAGAAACAGCTGGGAGCAGGRACGGAACGATAGAGAGAGAGAAAGAGAAAGAACCTAATAAGACCAGCAGAGGGAAGCACAGGGACAAGACATGATCAAAGACAAAACATGACAGATTTCATTGTATGACCTGTAATGGACATTGGTGCGTTTATATTTGTATTCAGTAAAGTTTGCTTATACTCTGATGTACTTTAACAGTGCGTGTTCGCGCTGATGTGTGTAATTTGGGGAGATGCTGGCGCATATAATGGTACATGGCGTATATCAGGGTCAGTGATTCTCAATGTGGACCCTGGGAGCCAACTGTGTGTGCCGGATGTGGCTCTGAGGATCACTTTGACACCTATCATACTACTGGAACTGCAGACAATCAAACTTTATTGGTGTGGTGGCGGTTCGTCACGGCTGTGCTGTGACTGGGTCAGAGACGGTAGGAGATAGTGATAGAGAAGAAAGTGAAGCAAGTATGGAGCACAGTGGTACAAATAAAGGGGGGGGGGCAAGAAAGAGAAAATGAAAGCGGGAGAGAAAGGGTGTAGGGGTTTGAAGGGGAGCGAGAGGTCTATGGAGGCAGAGAGGAGGCGGGAAAGGAAGTTTGAGGAGAGCAACAAAGTTTCCAACGCTAGCAGCAGAGAGGAGGTAGAGAGTGCCGAGGAAGGGCAAGACAAGTCGCGAGGGGGGCAGGGAGGTGAAGAGGAGCATTAAGGGATTCTGAAGTTTAGGGTGGAAGGGGGAGTAGGGGCGATGAGTCCGATAAGGTTGACGGCTGTGACAAAAGAGTTGATTGGGGAAGTTGTCAATGCTAAAGTGTTAAGAGATGGGAGTTTGTTGGTGTTCTGTCAGGACATGGCGCAGAGGGAAACAGCTCTGAGCAAAGCAAATAGGGAAGTCTAAGGGGGTGTGGAGCAGCTGGACTGATCGAGCAGGGAAGCAGTGGATTAAAGGGGTGATAACAGGAGGGCCTGTGAGTGTCAGTAATAAAAGAGAAAAGTTGAGAGGAAAAGCTCTAGTGAATGTTCAAAGGTTGCCAGCAACAAGGGGTGGAGTGAGAGGAGACAGCCCGTCTATTCTGTTACACTTCCAAGGACCGGTTACTGCCAAATAAAGTAACCATAGGATATACGAGTTATTATGTGAGGGCTCATGTACCGAAGCCTTGAAGACATTATAACTGCCAGAGGTTTGGGCATGTGGCAACAGCCTGTAGAGAGAAAATGTGCCAGGTGTGGAGGGGCATGAGTATGAGAAGTGTGGGGATGGTGAACAGCCTACGCGCTGCAGCTGTGGGGGTGCTCATAGCGTGGCATACAGTGGGTGTGAGGCAAGGAAGCAGGTAGCGGAGGTGCAACAAGTGCGAGTGGAGAGAAGGGTGTCATATGCTGAGGCAGTGAGGGTGGTCCAGGTCCAGGGAGATACAGGTTCCAGGGAGACATGGGTTGGAGCATCAATATGGATATTGACATAGATAAGAGAAAGCTGGTGACGTTCATAGCAGGAGCTATCAATAGCACTGCTAAAGTAGAGTCTAAAACAGAGAGGATTCAGCTAATAGTGAAGGCTGCTGGGAGACATCTGAGTATGACAGGGTTGACCTGGGAAGAGGTTCCAGATGACCTCAATCAGCCGAGGGTGGAGTCATGTATTACTGGATCTTAGTTATGGCGGTAAGTACTACAATGGAATGCTCGAAGCCTGTTGGCTAATGGGCAGGAGTTCAAGCAGTTCATTGTAGATATGTCCAGCTAAGCCTGATGTGATTTGTGTGCAGGAAACATGGCTCAAACCGACTGTGGAGTTTATCATCTGTCTCTTATACACATCTAGATGTGTATAAGAGACAGGAAGGGCAAAGTGGGATCAGTTTCAAGAGCTGAGTGAGGTGATGGCTCGGGTGGATATGAGATGGGATGTGGATAGTATGAATAACTGGGTGAGAACAGCGTTAGTGGGGGCAGCTACTGAGGCTATACCTAAGAGTTCAGGGAGGAGGAGGAAAGCAGTCCCATGGTGGACGGAGGAGTGTGGGGGCAATACTTCCTGGAGAGCAGGGTGCTAGTATCGCCACATCGGAGTGGGTTCAGGAAGGGTAGGGGAACTATGGACCCAGTGTTCTGCTTAGAAGCAGAGGTCAGGAAGGCTCAGGTGAACAAGGAGACTGTTGTAGCTGTCTTTTTTGATGTGGAGAAGCCATGATATAATGTGCAAGGAGGGGTTGTTAATCAAGCTTGATTATTATGGGGGTAGGAGAAAGATAAAGGATTTCCTGTTCGGAAGGTCTATCCAGGTGAGGGTGGGGAAGTCTCTATCAGGCAGCTACCTGGTGGATAACGGTACACCGCAGGGGAGCGTGATTAGTCCTCTATTGTTCTCAATCATGATCAATTATGTTTACTCTAAGGTACGGCCGGATATTGGGAGGTCGTTATTTGCGGAAGGTACAGGAAGCAATTGATGAGGTAGAGTGGTGGGCATTAATTTGGGGGATTCAGGTTCTCTGTAGAGAGAACTCAGTGTTCTTTACCAGGAGGAAGAGGGTGGACACAAGCTTTGGGTGGGTGGGTAATACCCAGGCGAAGGAGATGGGACTGTATGGGAGTTTAGTCCATCGGTAGCTATTCCTGTAAATCAACCATGGCTACTCCCGCCTCCAGTAGTTGATCTAGAAGTGTTGGAGAGACTACAGGAAGATAGGGAGGGTGTTGATCCATCTGATTTGTTTAAGAGACGTCTGGATACTGTGTATCAGGATTTTGTGGCCATTTACATAATGGTTCAAAAGATCCAAGGACAAGACATACTGGGTCAGGATTTGTAGTGCAGGAATGTGGGGTGGCAGTCAGGAAACGTATTACAGATCATCTGGCTGTATATACAGCGGAGCTGATGGCCATTCTGTTGGAATTGCAGCAGGAGGAGGAAGTCAAGCCAGACAGACTAGTTGTTGCTCTGATTCATGTGCAGTGTTGATGAGTCTGCAGTCCTTTAGCTCACGTAGCAGACAAGACCTGCTTTATGAGGTGCTACAAACCCACGGCAGGATTAGACAGATGGGCATACAGACAAGCTTTACTTGGGTCCCAG
Organism: Salvelinus sp. IW2-2015; assembly: GCF_002910315.2. Classification (NCBI taxonomy): domain Eukaryota; kingdom Metazoa; phylum Chordata; class Actinopteri; order Salmoniformes; family Salmonidae; genus Salvelinus; species Salvelinus sp. IW2-2015. The sequence goes on along the minus strand of NC_036851.1, from coordinate 12,044,051 downwards.
CCCATGTGAGGGTGGAGGGGAATGAGGCAGCTGATATACTGGCTAAACAAGCACTTAGTAGTGGGAATGTTGATGTTGTAGTTTTAATGAGAAAGGCAGAGGCAAAAAGCCTGATATGGACAGTGATGGTGTAGAGATGGCAGGAGCAGTGGAATAGAGATAATAAGGGCAGGCATTTATTTCAAGTACAGATGAAAGTCGGGGAGGGGAGGACGGCAGGAAGGGAAAGAAGAGAGGAGGCTATTTTTACAAGATTAAGGGTGGGACACAGCCAGTAGATTAAGGGTGGGACACAGCCAGTAGATTAAGGGTGGGACAGAGCCAGTTGAATAAGGGTGGGACACAGCCAGTAGATTAAGGGTGGGACACAGCCAGTAGATTAAGGGTGGGACACAGCCAGTAGATTAAGGGTGGCGACCCAGCCAAGTAAATTAAGGTGGGATCACAGCAGTAGCATTAAGGGTGGGACCAGCCAGTAGATAAGGATGGGACACAGCCAGTAAGACTTAAACGTAGTAGTGGCAGCGCCAAGTACGTCTCAGTTCATAGGAGCTGCGGGACCACCAGCTGTATGTAAGCAAATATTACAGGGTGTCCGTGCTACAGCTAGCCTGTATGAAATCAACGGTTGGGTGTACAATCGGAATGCGCCATGCAGATTAAGCGGGTGGGACCCAGTGCCAGTAGTTTAAAGTCTTTAAGGGTGGGACCCAGCCAGTAGATTAAGGGTGGGACACAGCCAGTAGATTAAGGGTGGGACACAGCCAGTAGATTAAGGGTGGGACACAGCCAGTTGAATAAGGGTGGGACACAGCCAGTAGATTAAGACTTTAAATATGATAGGAAAGCATCCAACAGGAAAGTGTGATTATTGACAGGAAACAGAGACCGTGGAGCATGTATTGGTACAGCGTGGGGAGTATCAGAGGGAAAGAGAGAGGCTGACATCTAGTATGAGGGAGAAGTGGATACAGGAAATGAGTTCAGAGTATATTGAGTAGCACATAATTAGATATAGTCTCAAATATGTTGTTATCTTTAAGAGCAACAGGCCTGGCGGGTAGTTCTTGAGGCGTCACTACAGACACCTTGGTTTCGAATCCAGGCTGTATCAAAACCGGCCGTGATTTTGAGTCCCATAGGGCGCAGCACAATTGGCCCAGCGTCGTCCGGGTTTGGCCGGTGTAGGCCGTCATTGTAAATAAGAATTTGTTCTTAACGGACTTGCCTAGTTAAATAAATGTTACATTTAAAAATATATATGTTCTCCCTGTCTCTGGCCCACACTCCAGTACAATAGGTGGTAATGTACCATAACGTTGGATGCCAAGCGCCTATAAACATGGCCGAAGAAGAAGAAGTGTAACTGCAATCTTTTTTGTAAGGGGGAGTTTGGAGTCCTACCTTGTTGCGGGCCTTATAGATGCTGGCTGTGGCCCCGTGCCCAAGCACATCTTCCAGTGACCACAGGTAGTTGGCTGTGCTCACAATCATTTTCTCTGTCATTTTTGGAGGAGTCTGGTTGGCTGAGGTATGGAATGTAGGCTGTGTGTCAAGAACAGAAACACTTTCTCTTCAGAATGAAACCTATTGACAGGAAATTAAGAATGAAGGCGTTCATATAAAGTCAGAGGAAATGTGGACTTCGTTCCTGTCAGAAAGGTAAACAGGTGAACGAAGTTCTCAAATTGTCAAGTGAATAGAGAGACTACCGGTTACATTATATGATACTGTCATGAAACAGGCAGGGAGCGGGTATCGAACCCTCAACCTTCTAGCCCGAGGTCCGGCGCGCTATCGACTGTGCCGCAAAAGCATGCTCGTGCGGCAGAGTCGATTTCCGCGCTTATAAACCCAGGGTCGTTACAATACATACAACTGCTTCGAATCATACGTCTATGGTACCGTTGATACACATCTGTTGCAGCCGGGGATACAATGTAAAACGTTCTCAGACGAGACCCGCCAGGTGTTGTCACAACTGTGATGGGATTTCTGACAGGGCGGTGTTAAACACAGAAAATAGACACAGAAAACTATTTTCTACACAACACTGCAGACAATTGTAAAATACATATTTGAAAACGGATAGGAAAGTATTGCCAATTTTGTCCAAAATAAAGGCTCGATTAATTGAATAAAAGTATCCTACCAGCCTCGATTCTCCCCACAGTGGTGAGAAGTGACAAACAACTTCGAACTAACGTTATTCGATTGCACACATTTCTCTGACGTTTCCCAACAAATCCGATGACAATTCCCAATGTATTGTCCGTCACTGAATGGGGTTATGTTTGAAGATTTCAGTGGAAATACGGTTTACTCTGCCCAAAATCTGTCCATGAAAACGAGTTGAATCATTTTTGTATGGAGATCAATGACAGAGTGTCGAATTTGCTTGACAAAAAAATGTAATTGCTTATTTGATAGAAGTTTCGTAATGGTTAGGTTGTTATGAGTGAACGAAACCAACTCAATTGTACCTTGTTGTTCAGACGCGTACCTGCCCTTTCATTGGCTAGAATGGTCCCACCTCGTCCCTGCCTTCCACCTTTGAGGACAGGTATTTCTATTGTTAGAGCGATCACTCGACTATCTTATCAATATAATGAATACTCTTTGATTCTATGCAAGTTTCGGTGCAGTGCTGCAACATCCGAATTTTGAACCAGCCGGCTTTGGTGACATTTAGTGGTTTATATTGTCTACTACATCGCTCTATACTGTAGGGTTGCCTCCCACAAAGCTCCTTGGTCTTGATTTCCCGAGACCACTACCACATCGATAGGTTTTCAGGTTTCACAGGGCCTACTGTAATTTATTGGACATTTCCATTTTGAAAATGAAGGAAAGATAATAATATTCATATTGATTATGATGTCCAGGCCTGGACTATTAGAGAGAACTGTGAGGGTGTTCCTTGAGGTTTCCTATACTAAATGATCTCCTGACCCCTAATAAACATATGTTGCCTATCTATGGTAGGCATAGGCGGAAATCCCAGGGGGGACGGGGGGGACACAACCCCCCCATCCTGGGAAAAATATGATTTGTCCCCCCCAATATATCACTGTAAACATAACTATGTAATTTCAATAATATTAATAATACGCAATGAAAGCACTTGTGCTGATTATAGACACTTAATAGCGCCTTTTTAAGTTTCAAAAGATTGCGACCACCCCGCCCTTTGCCTCACAATGGTTTGATCCACTGCCAGTTCTTTAGCTGGCAAGGTAATAGAGGGTTCGTATCTACTGTCCGAAAGGCACTCAATGTACGTAACTGACGTGAGGTAATCCAGTCAATCGGCACCATAGCAATGTTTACATTTTTATGTTGGCAGGGTTCACACACTAGCTGAATTTGCAGAGCTAGCGCGCAAACATTAACTAGCAAGCTAGCTAGTACCTATTCCATTWATGTGGCGTCGTCAAAGATGGAATATTTGCTATCGTGAGTTTATTCCAAGATTAGCATGCAGCTGTAGTGCTTCAAAGTCCCTGTGATAAAGTTAGCGATAAACTGAAGTCCAAACTGAACAGAACTACACTCTCTTATACCATTGTCTTAAATATATTWAATGGTCTCGTTGCAAAAGCAAAATTGTCGCTAGTGAATTTTTTTTTTTTTTCACCTTTAACCAGGTAGCAAAGATTATAGCAAAAACCACAGAAACGGAATTGGTGCTCGCTAGCTTTGCAAATTCAGCTATTGTTGGAAGCCTGCCAATATGAAACAAACTAGGTTAAAATTTCAAAACGTTGCAGCATGTGTTGTGTAAATGTGTGTGTGTGCAGCTAGACCGGTCAGCCAGCCAGCCAGCCAGGTAGAAAAATGTCAGAAAAAAGTAAAAAGACGGACATCAGAGTATTTTTCAGTACACCAAAACGCAAAGTAAGAACTCTAGTAGCCTAATATCTCAAAGACCAGTTGATAAAATGTTCATAAGAAAGAAGTGAAATGCTAATGGAAATGTTTCACAATGATGTCATTAGGCAGAGCAGGCAACAGATGGCACACAGACAGCAGAGCTGGGGACAGATATGCAGGGACAGACTGGCAGAGACAGGGAGTCTCAGGTAAGTTTGTTGAGTCTTTGTTTGGCAACATTATGAAAGGTTCTCAATTTTTTTGATTTGTAAAATAGGGACATAATTGGAAAATGCCATGGATACCCCCACTCTCAACTTAAACTGGTGACTGAACCAAGATTTGTTTAAGGCAATGGTATTGCTGTTGTGATTAATTGTGTAGTTTTGGGTACCGGTAGTTAGGAGTACAGCAAACACCTTATTTCTTTTCTAGGAGACAGACTGTGAGTCAGTGAGGGTGGTGAAAGGGAAAGAGCCAAGGAGAGAGACTTCAGAGGACAGTGTCACAGCCACGGCAGGACCAGGTGTCACCCTTGTTGCCAGCAGCACCAGTATAGGGGACAGTGGCACAGCATCGTCCAGTTACCTCAGTGATGACACAGAACCATATCAGCCACACCCACAATTTATAGAACCGCAAACTCTTGCAAACAGAGTGTTGACGTTTCAAGAGAGAGGAACACTGCACTGATAAGGAACACTGCTATAACTATTATTATTAGTAGTATTATAATGATTTAAACAAGTTGGGACAACCCTTCAGTTAACTACTGTACCTAACAATTATCCAGTAGTAGTGATTATGGTCCCTCAATATACATTTAACATATTACAACATAGTCTATGTGTTACAGCACTACTTTTGGTGTCCCCCTCAGGAATTGCTCCTGAGAAAATGTCATGTAATTGTCCCCTCCAAGGTTGATATCAGATTTTCGCCCCTGAAGGACGTCTCAAACCACATCCTGATGGAGGAGACGAGAAGGAAGCCGTTTTGGAAACAGTCTTATCACTTTCAGCTGCCTGGTAGACTACACCATATACTTCCTCACCATCTCTTCGTTGACACAGACGCCGTGTTTCCTCCCTCTCTCCGTAACACAGCCCTGTGGATGCAGCACTTCTGAAGACACAAGTGGTGAATGCAAAAAGTCTCATCCTATGAGTGTTTGTGAGAGAGAGAGAGAGAAAAACAATGAAAAGACAGAACCAGATGCATTGCAATCCATCGTCGTCGTCCCCGTCACTGTCATCACAATCTCCCCGCCAACGCAGAGACTTTTTATAGCAAGCGATGTTTATTTAAAAAAAAGTCTACTACAAGAACTAGACATAGAATTATATAAGACCTATTTGATTAAACTACTATTGCTATTACTGTACAATATTGTACCAGAAAAACAGTGTACCTCTGTAATGTACAACATTGTATATACAAAGTACATCTTAACATAGGATTCTCCGGTAATACAGAGACAACTATAAATATATTTGACATTACAGCCATTTTTTTTTTTTAGGTCTTGTGTTTTCAAATGGGCAAGAAATGCATATTTAACAATAGTTAAATCAGAATAAAAATCATCCTCACTCAAATCAGCCCGTGAGCACACTGTAATGTCAAGTGTGCGATGATTGATTGGAGATGAACTGATACTGCGTTGTGGAGACTGAGGCTCCTAACTCCTATACAGCGAAGCCAGGTGAACAAAGACTCTAACCACAAAGCATCACCCATGAGTGTGTGTTCGTATGACATGTGTGTTAATGCCTAATCGCCCCAGTGGCCAAAGATGAGGTAAGGGGAGCAACCCTATGTAAAATACATCGTGAAATACATCTGAAAATACACACAGAGATAAAACATTACATTTAAGAATTCAACCACCTGTTACATAGCATTTGGGATTGCAATAATACAATTATATACCTGGGGTTTGCAGGGTGGGGAGGAAGGGACTAGACAGAGGGAAATGTGTAAGGAAAAGGTGCATGTCTGTGGGAACAGCGGGAGAATGCTAGGAGAATGAGAAATGTACAGAGATAGGAGGGTGATAGGGAGAGGGGGAAAGACAGAAATGTCTGCATGGTTAACTGGTTGTTCTGCCCTTCTCCCCTGAGGGTTCTCTGAGCCCTGTCATTGAAGATCTCAGACCGGGTGTTAAAGCTGTCAATCACTAGAGCATCCCGCCTCCCACTGACCAATCAAAACATTCTGTCACCTCCCCCTTGACAAATCACAGTTCGGACTACAGAAAATGCAAATGATCTCACAGTGACAGACAGGACAGGACTGTTTTGACATTGACCACGTGATGCGACAGTCAGAGTTGTGTAACAGACAGTTAGGGAGTCACAGCAGAGGTTCTCTTAAAGACGAGCACAACAGAACAGACCTCAGGGCTGTTGCTTTAACTCATGTCATTGGGTTATATAAATCCAATAAATGATTGGATGCTGGTCCGCCATGATACACACCAATGCTATTGGTAGAGGAACAACAGAGTGACACTTTTCCAGAAATGGCTGAAATGACTGGGACTGAGTACTAGTCAGTCACACAAACATTAAGCCTAGTGAGCAGTGATGCTGGTAACAGAGTGGCTCTGGTGACACAGGAAGTGGCTATGCTGTCTGTGGTGTCCCCTTCCTGTTGGTCCCCCTGTCCCCAGAAAGCTGCCATTAGTTGGTTCCCTTCATGATGCACAGTTAATGGGCAAATCCACTTAAAAACTATATTTTGGTATTTGTTTCATTAGTCCACTGTTGATACAGTCCCAAAATGTTTTGAAGGTCAACAGTCAAGTTTTCAAGATATTGGGAGTTTCAAGAAGAAAAGTGTCACCGGCCACATCATCCCGATGACGCAAAATATCCTGGAAAATGTTTTGAAGGTCAACAGTCAAGTTCGGGACTGTATCAACAGTGGACTAATGAAACAAATACCAAATTATTCTGGGGGGAGTGGGTTGTCCCTTTAAGTTCCAAGAGCTGTGAAGAGTCACTGACAGACACAGTTCAGTATTACATATTCTGAGGATTAACTAACAACTGGAAAAAAAGAAGCATAATGTAATTATTCCGAATGTGCTTGACGAGGTTTGTTTGTGCTCGTGTCTAAACAAACTCTTCCACCTCACTGAGATTCCTCATCTGCACTTTTCCAGTTAGCATCATGATTATTAAACATATACACAGATAAAGAACATGTTTGCGGATTTTGTTTGGAGTCATAATTTGCGTGCAGCTGGTCGAAGAGGTGCATTGCTTGTATTGTAGATAGATTCAGTCAGTCAGTCAGCACTGCGACTGCTGTGGCCCCAGCATGCGAGGAGAACCTGAAAAGGCATTTAGCTGCCACAGAACACACACACACGTCATGCATGCATGCGTGTGTGTGTGTGTTCTACTTCTGTAATAGAGTGTATATTAATGCCGGGAATATAAGGGTGAGAGAAGCAGCAGGCCTGGCATGCTGCTGAGTTGATGAGTCTCTGTCAGACTCTTATTGCTAAAGACAGGGTGGTTATTGAGCAAGGCCACGTCGTGCCCTTATGCACCAGCAGGAGGTGCTGCTGGAAAGCCAGACAAGCGTTGCACTATGTTGGTTGTACTGAATGTAGAACAGGGCTATTCAATTCTGATCCTGGAGAGGGCCCGTCACTACTGCATTCAATTCTAGGGACTCCTTCCCACCTGGGAAACAGGTGATTGGACTCTCTGGCAAATCAATGACATTAGTTGGTCAATCAATTTCCAATTAGTAAAGAGAATCAGCATTACTTTGGCCACTGAGGGCCGCTAATTGAAAAGCCCTGATGGAGAGTCTAGGAGAGTACAGTAGAAAAGACCCTAGTGTAAAGCAACTCTACTGGTTAGCGTTTTGTGTTATAATGAATCCCCACGACACGCCGCTTGCTGCCCAGACAACTAGGAGGATCAGAGATGTAACCTAGCTCTCTCCTCCTCACATAGAAACAGGCATTCCCCCTGCACTCTCAACTCCAGTGCTTTTCTATCTGAGATATAGCCCGGCTTTTCACCCGGAGTTGCTTTATCCTCTGGTCCTCTCCTCATCTCTGTCCCTCCATCTGTCCACCCATCCATCTATCAGTCCAACTCTCTCTCTCTCTTTCTGTCCAGGCTGGCAGATCCAGTCTTGCCCCAGTCTTGAAGCAGCAGAGTGAACATGTCACGGAGTTTCTACAGAGTTAGTTAGTGTTCTCTGTTCCACAGTCGGTCTGTGTGTTCTCAGAGAGTGTGGAATCCAGGAGTCCCACTGCCACACACACAGACAACCAGGTGAACCACTCCTCCCGTCCACTCCAGTATTCTCAAGGTTAGTTGGGGATAAATGTCCTTAAATGTCCCATCTATTTAAAATCAAACAGTGCTCTCACTCAAGAGTAAGGTATGCCACACACACACACACCTCACACAGGCACACCTCACACCAGTATATACAGTACAGGCGCCATATCTCTTTTTGTCAGGCTGTTTGTCCATTTTGATGCCTTGATTGATTTTCTGTATTAGTCCGTGTCAGTCAGAAGGTAGGTGTGATGACTGAAGCTCCCAAGAGGGGGCAGAGTTGAGTCTTGGATGCTTTACATATGGTTCGGGGGTTTTCCCCATAAATGGTTAAGAGTTTGCGAGGGTAAGCTGATCCAAGATGAGAGCAAATCCCACTTATCACTGGGTGAGGGAGATGGGGACAGGGTTGTGGATCGAAGGGGAGGTGTGTGTGTGTGTGTGTGTGTGTGTGGTGTGTGTTGGTGTGTGTGTGTGTGTGTGTGTGTGTGTGTGTGTGTGTGTTGGTGTGTGTGTGGGTGGGTGTGGGTGGGTGTGTGTGGGTGGGTGGTGGGTGGGTGGGGGTGTGGTGGTGTGGTGGGTGAGAGTGAGTGCCCTCAGGCGGGGCAGGACTTGTCGTTGGCTGGGGTGGGGTGGAGGGTAGGAGGGGTTGGGGGGACAGTGGTGGTTGGGGAGCCCATAGCCGGACTGCCGCCTCCTCCACCCTTGGGGAAGACCACCGGCTTGGGCCGCGTGGCTGGAGGACGAGGCTCTCGGAAGGAGGGAGTGGAGAAAGCGAGGGCTGAGGAGGCGAGAGAGGAGGACGCGGAAGAGGGCAGGGGGCTCCTGGGCTTGGAGGGGCGGAAGGAGGAGGGGACGTCGCTAGCGGACGAGGCGCTGCGTTGGAGGGGGTGTGAGTGTGGAGACCCTGCACCCTCGCTGTCCCTCAGCAGACGGGAGTGGAGGGGACTGGAGGGCTCGGACGCGCCGCCACCCCCACACACACCCTTCAGCTGCTCCAGTGTGTCCAGCACCACGTCGGGGGTGTGCGTGTGCTTGACACTGCTCTGCCTCTCCAGCTCTTTCAGCTCACTCAGAGCAGAGCTCATAGCCGCCTCGATATCCTAAAACAGGAGATATCGGACAGATACAAATCAGAATACACACGCGCACACACACATTTGGCTGAGAGGTGAGGGGTCAAAGGTGAGAGGTGCGGTGTCAGAGGTCAGAGATGGGCGCACCTGTGAGGTGGGCTCCATCTGAGCGATGACCTCAGGATCCAGGGGCCGGTGGTTGCTGAAGCTCTTAGAGCGGCCCGTGGTAGTCGCCTTGCAGAACTGAGGGCTCTCCACCTACACAACAAATAATAGTCATTGCAATCAGCAATAACAATAATTAACAGAGAACAGTGGAGGCTGCTGAGGGGAGGACAGCTCATAACAATGGCTGGAATGGCATCAAACAACATGGAAACCCCGTGTTTGATGTCTTTGATACCAGTCCATTGACTCCATTCCAGCCATTATTATGAGTCGTCCTCCCCTCAGCAGCCTCCACTGACAGATAATAATACCCAACAACTGAAAAAGAACGATAGTACGGTACTAATAGAAGCTATGTTTTTGACGCTACCTTGGTCTTGAGAGAAGAGTGACGCGTGATTGAGGAGTTGAGGACACTGTGGGCGCTGACCGGTCGCTTGTCGCCGCCCTCCTTCACCAGAGCCCCTCCCACCGGCAGACTGGCCGTCCTTACGCCCCCTCCTGTCGCCCCAGACAGGGACACATCACCTCCCTGGACCCCCTCAGACCCCCAAAAGGTCCTACGAATACTCCCCAACTCAGGCCTCTTCCTCATCCTGACAGACAGAGAGAGAGAGAGAGAGAGAGAGAGAGAGAGAGAGGGAGAGAGAGAGAGAAAGAAAGAAAAAGAAAAAGAGGGAGAGATCAGAATGGTTAGTGAGAAGGTGAAAACAGACTGAGATCTGATTGAGTCAGTGAAGGTGTAAATGACGAGATGCTGTATTGTGATTGGTGCCTGGTGTGTCTTACTTGTTGAGGTTGGCTAGGTAGATGTCCGCTACATGAGCTCCAGTAGGAGAGGCAGCGGTGCCCCTAGTGGACACTCTCTCCTCCTGCAACTCTGCTTCAGTCTTCGGACTGCCTCTGCCCCCGTCCGGCCTGGAACACACACACATCAGACTACAGCCAAGCCAACTAGAACTCCTTTCTCTCATCTTCTCTATGTTGGTCTGTACTGGTCTATACTGGTTTGTACTGGTCTAAATGGATCTATACTGATCTGGACAGGTCTGTACTGGTCTATACTGGTTTGTACTGGTCTTGCCCAATCGGATGGCAAACAGAAATGCCCGCCGGATGCCATGCTGCCTCCCCATCCCTCCTCACCCTCCTCCCTCACTTTCCCTGTCCCTCGCCTCCCTTTCCTTCGTCCTATCTCCTCCCATACCTTCCTCCTTTCCACACCTCCGGCGGGCCCACCTCACGGAAGAACAAGTTATCTTCCACTCAACAGTCATATCCAACACGTCATCACCGTTCGTCTTATCTTGGAGAGCGATCGCCAGAGCCGTGACTCAGCCCCATGAACACGATTGCTGTTTGGTGGGGCAGCAGATACTTAAAAAAATGGCCTAACAATGGTTCCTGAGGATCATGTCACAGTTTTGTGGCATTCAAATTATATAGATAAAATGCAATGTGTCGTTGTGGCGAGCTTAACCTGTCCATACCAACATTTTAGGAGGAAAATAAATGTTTTGTGCGTATGGAAGCATTTTGGGAATCGTTTAATTTCAGCTCATGAAAATGGCGCAAACACTTTACATCTTGTGTTATATTTTTTGTTGCAGTGTATGATCAATAACATCAAAAGGATGCATTGGAAAATCTAACAATAAAACCTGACTATCATCTTATCTACCATTTCTTTTAACCAATCATATGTCATCGAAAGCAATGGCAGTACAACTGAGTGTCGCCTCTACTATGCATGCTGAACGTCCGCAGTAGTTAACTTTGTTCTCTGAAAAGTAACATTGTAATTTGTCAACACAATTCTCGGCATCAGTTTACTAAACTAGAAGGGCAGGCAGAGCTGATTAGGTAGCTGTTAGAGCCAGCCAAAAGGGATGCTTTACTGTTTTAGGGCGTGGAATTCATAGGCATTCCTTCCCACGCCCTGTGGACACACACAACTCCTTGGTTCAGTTAAGAATATAGCATATGGGTGGCAATACAGTGTACTAGCGTCATTCTCAGAAA
>NC_036851.1:12021253-12032233 GCF_002910315.2 Salvelinus sp. IW2-2015 | reverse complement strand
GCTTTGGCTCATTACAGTCCAAAGAAGTATTATGGGAGAAAAACAATCAACAGCGTGTGTGTGTGTGTGTACATATTGCTGTGTACTCACCATCATCGCTGTTGTGGATGACAGAGATGGTGTCAGGAGCAGGTATGTCCACCAGGGGGGGCTCACAGTGGGGATCACTGAGAGAGAGAGATGTGATTTTGAATAGGGGTGGGAAAACTAGCAACTGGTGAAACAGCTGGTCATGCAGCAAAACAGAGCAGATATGTACATGTGCTTTCCCTGAGGGTGTGTGTGTCAGTGTGTAAACCACGTGACCACCTACAGCTGATAAACACACATTTCAGCTAAAAGAGCTCATGCGTTTATGAATGAGAGGATGAGAGATGAAATGGTTTCAATATGACAACATCAGATACTTCCATTCATCTAGTTACAAACAGACACTTCAGGTCTGGCCAGAGACGGAGATCTTCTTCACTGGAGAGATCTTCGATGTTACTGTAGTGTCTCTGGGTTGCTTTGGTAAGCTGGCCGGCATGCCTGCCTACCTGCCACTTCTACTGTTACACTAATGGACTGGTCCAACCTAGGCCTGGATATTCCAGAGGTGTGTGTGTGTCTTTTGGGCCTTAGATCAGCACTCTGTGGGTAAGCGGATCCTCCTGGCTCCTCTGGGCTGGACCAGACCCTTAAATCACTACACCCCCCCCCAAAACCCTAAAACCCTTCACCATCCCCTAGTCCCGTCTCTACCACTTTCTACCTTTCACACACACACAGCTCACCAGTTCTCCTCAGTATTAAACAGGTCCCTTGTGTCTACCTCACTACTCGTATAGGGGCCCCTGCACCTCTCTGCCTCACACACACGCACACACACACACTGTCCCCTACTCCTGCGCCCCCACTCACCAGTACTCGTCAGTGGCCCCTGGGCTGATGTAGACGGGCCCCTGCAGGTTCCGTGGCCCGGGGAAGACCCCGTCGTGGTGGATGATGATGGTCTTGATGAGCTCATTAACGTGGGCCTGGCAGGACACCTGGTCACAGCTCTCTGGGACTGACATCAGTGTGGGCCCGAAACAGATGGCCAGGTTATACGGATCCATCATGTTGTCCTCACTGTACCGGGACAGGCTGGGGAGAGAGGACAGGAGCGTTATAGAATCCATCCATGTTGTCCTCACTGTACCGGGGACAGCTGGGGAGCAGCAGGTATCAGAGTCCATGTTGTCCTCACTGTACCGGGAACAGGCTGGGGAGAGAGGACGGGTTATGGAGATATCATGTGCTCACTGTTACCGGGACAGGCTGGGGAGAGAGGACAGGAGGTCACTGTTACCGGGATCAGGCTGGGGGAGAGGAAGAGTCATAACTGGACACGGAAGAAGGAGGTCACCCCTGTGACCGGAACAGGACTGGGTAGAGAGACAAGGTCACTGTACCGGGACAGGCTGGGGAAGAGGGACAGGGTCACTGTACCGGGACAGGGCTGGGAGAGAGGACAGGAGGTCACTGTACCGGGACAGGCTGGGAGACGAGGACATGGAGTCACTGTACCGGACAGGCTGGAGGAGGAGGACAGGAGAGTCCATACGTGTACGGTAGGACAGGCTGGGAGAGAGGACCAGGAGCGTCACTGTACCGGGACAGCTGGGGAGAGGACGGATGCAGCAGGAGGTCACTGTACCTGCGGACAGGCTTGGGAGAGAGGACAGGGGGTCACTGTACTGGACAGGCTGGAGAGAGAGGACAGCGAGGTCACTTGTACCGGGACAGGCTGGTGGGAGACAGGGACAGGAGGTCACTGTACCGGGACAGGCTGGGGAAGAGAGGACAGGATGGTCACTGTACCGGGACAGGTGGGGAGAGAGGCGACAGGAGGTCACTGCTACTTGGACAGGCTGGGGAGAGAGACAGGAGTCACGTACTTTACAGGCTAGGGGAGGAGAGACAGGAGGTCACTGTACCGCGGACAGGCGGTTGAGAGGAGGACAGGAGGTCACTCTTGTACCGGAGACAGAGCTTGGGGAAGAGAGAGACAGGAGGCTCACTGTACTGGGGACAGGCTGGGGAGATGAGGACAGGAGGTCACTTACTGGACAGGCTGGGAGAGAGGACAGGAGTCACTGTACCGGGACAGGCTGGGGAGAGAAGACAGGATGGGTTTCACTGTACTGGGACAGGCTGGGGAGAGAGGACAGTGGGTTCACTTGTACCGCCGGACAGGCTGGGGAGAGAAGAACTAGTCGACCGGTTCATGTACTGGGACAGGGCTGGGAGAGAAGACAGGAGGTCACTGTACTGGGACAGGCTGGGGAAGAGAGACAGGAGGTCACTGTACTGGGACAGGCTGGGAGAGAGGACAGGAGGTCACTGTACGGGAAGCTGGAGAGAGGACAGAGGTCACTGGACCGGGACAGGCTGGGGAGAGGGACAGAGGTCACTGTACCGGGACAGGCTGGGGAGAGAGACAGGAGGTCACTTACTGGGGACAGGCTGGGCGAGAGAGGCAGGAGGTCACTGTACTGGGACAGGCTGGGGAGAGAGGACAGGTAGTCCACTGTTACCGGGACAGGCTGGGGAGTTAATGAGACAGGAGGTCACTGTACTGGAACAGGACTGAGGGAGACGAGACAGGAGGTCACTGTACTGGGGACAGGCTGGGGAGAGAGGACAGGAGGTCACTTGTACTGGTGACAGGCTCGAGGGAGATATGAGGACCAGCTACCGTCTCACTGTACTGGGACAGTGCGTGGGAGAGAGGACAGGGTAGGTCACTGTGTACCGGGACAGGCTGAGGGAGAAAGAGGGTTTTAAGCACGAACACACCACACACCGTACCGCCTTTATCGCATTTCCTGTTGAAATCATTACCCAATCATCTGTGTCCGTGTCTTTGGTGTGTATACACTTGCTCAGATGTTTAAACCAGAAAGAGTGTGTGTGTGTTGTGTGTGTGTGTGGAGTGGGTGCAGGACTGTAATTGTTTTAACCAGGGATTTAGTGGAAAGCCACGGGTTCCATTCCCTCAGGCTACAGAATGTGTTATAAACTCCTCTCAGGCTTACAGAATGTGTTATAAAAAAGCTCTCAGGCTACAGAATGTGGTTATAAAATCTCTTCAGGCTTACAGGAATGTGCTATAAAGCTACAGAATGTGTTTATTAAAGCTCTCAGGCTACAGAATGTGCCTATAAAGGTTCTTCAGGCTACATAATGTGCTATAAAGCTCTCAGGCTACAGAATGTGCTATTAAATCTCTTAGGCTACAGAATGTGTTATAAATTCTTCTCAGGCTACGCCAGAATGTTGGCTATTAAAGCTACAGAATGTGCCTTATTGAAAGCTACAGAATGTGCTTTAAGCTCTAGGCTACAGAATGTGCTATAAATCTTCTTAGGCTACAGAATGTGTTATAAATCTCTCAGCGCTACAGGAATGTGCTAATAAAGCTACAGAATGTGCTATAAAGCTAACAGAATTGTGCTATTAAAGCTACAGAATGTGGCATAAAAGCTCTCAGGCTACATAATGTGCTATAAAGCTCTCAGGCATACAGATGTGCTATTAAAGCTCTCAGGCTACAGAATGTGTTATAAAGCTCTTCAGGTACCGAATGTGCTATAAAGCTTACAGAATGTGCTATAAAAGCGCTACAGAATGTGCTATTTAAAGCCTACATAATGTTGCTAATAAAGCTCTCAGGCTACAGAATGTGCTATTAAAAGCTCTCAGGCTACAGAATGTTGCTATAAAGCTACAGGACATGTTGCTATAAAGGCCTACATAATTTGCGCTATAAAGCTACAGAATGTGCTATAAAGTTCTCAGGCTACAGAATGTGCTAATAAAGCTCTCAGCTAACCAGAATGTTGCCTATAAAGCTACAGAATGGGCTATAAAGCTTTACATAATGCCGCTATAAAGCTTACAGAATGTGCTATAAAGTCTCAGGCATACAGAATGTGCTTATTAAAGCTCTCAGGCTAACCCCAGAATTGTTGCTATAAAGCTACAGAATGTGACTATAAAGCTACATAATTGCGCCTCTTTAAAGCACAGATATGTCTATTAAAGCTCTCAGTGCTACATAAATGCTGTATAAAGCTCTCAGGCTACAGAATGTGCTATATAAGCTTCAGGCTACAGAATGGGCTATTAAAAGCTCTCAGGCTACAGAATGTGCTATAAGGCTCTCAGCCCAGTTCGATTACCTCTTTTAAACTGCCTGGTCTTCTTACTTGCTTTTCTCATTCCATACCCCATAACAACCATGCATTGGGATTGGTTGCTTTAAAGGGGAGTTTCCAACCCAAAAGGTCTGCAAGGTCCATTCAATCTTGTGTGGATGGAGTGCACTCTCGGGGACAAGGCTAGACAGTCTGACCACACTCTCAGCCCCCCCCCCCCCCACATGGTATTGTGACCAGAGAGCAGAGTGATAAGCCATGGGGCGAGGGGGCGAGGGGGGTAGAGAGGCGCCAGGAGGTCTTTGGGGGTCATGTTTGAATCACTTGGACAAAAATGACCAGCTCCAAAACAGCGGTTTATCATTAAGAGGCCTGTCTGGGGCTCAAAGTTACACTCCTCTCCTCTCTTTTTTCTCCTCCTCCCTCACTCCTTCTCTCTCTCTCTCTCTCTCTACCTCCACCCAAGAGTGGAGGGTTTTAGTCTCCAAAGCTGAGAGGCCCCTTGTAGGGTGTGTGTTGTGTGTGTGTGTGTGGTGTGGGTTCGAGTGCTTGTGTGTTGTGTGTGTGTGTGTGTGTGTGTGTGTGTGTGTGTGTGTGTGTGTGTGTGTGTGTGTGTGTGTTGTGGTGTGTGTGTGTTGTGTTGTGTGTGTGTGTGTGTGTGTGTGTGTGTGTAGGTAAGCAGTAGTAAAGGGTGACACTGGGCATGTCTGGTGTTCTGCATTGACCCAGGGGAGAGGCGGACAGACACAGAGCAGGCCCAATTTATTACCAGCTATTGGGGAAACAACACACACACACACACACACACACACCACTACACACACACACACACCAACACACACACACACAATTACACACACCGTGCCTTCTGGCAATGATAGTGAAACTGGAACAGATTCCGCTGGCTGGAGAAAGAAACCATATGGCTAGACGCAGACCGCAGAGGGGGAGGGGGGATGAAAGGGAAGGGATAGAGGGACGGGGAGAAACTCTGGAATAAGACAACATTCCTGATTAGCTCCGAGCACAGCTTTGGTAGTGCAGGGGATCACCATATAGTGTTACTCACGGGACCTGTGGTAACGTTTCATTTGTGTTGTAATAGCGTAGTTGCAGCCGTTTACTCACTAGTTGAGCAAGGCAAACAGGTATCTCATGATGATGAGAGTGTTGCTGGGCAGAGACAGCAGAACCTTCCTGATGTGGGACAGCCCTCTCCTGCAGGTTCTCCATTAAGCTAGAAACAGAACACACACAAGGGTCAACACAACACACACGCACACAACTCCACCAGTGGACAGTGGTCTTTTTGTATTGGTAAGAAATAATGGAAAAGGACGTGGGCGCTGGGGGAGACTCCACAGACGCAGGATATTTGAGGTCATTGGAAGACTTCCTTGGGGAAGAGGGCGTGGTCCAGGCCTCCTGAAGTATAGAGCTTCAGAAACGCCAGCGGATGGGAGTCATTGTCGGATCGTTCTGAGTCCCCTGCCAGCGGATCCTCGCTACAGAACAGTGGGAGGAAGGGAGGATGGAGGAGAGAGAACAACGAAAGAGGGGAAAGGAAAAATTGGAGCATTGGGGGGGGTAAAGAAGAGTAGGTGTGAGATAAGGCAGGTCCTTCTGTTTATGCCTATCGCTGGAGCTGGGATTTCTGGGTAGTGGTAGTCTTGCCTCTCTCAAAGGAGTTCTTGATGTCGTTACCTCCAACTCTGAGAGCCAGACACTCTTGAAGATGCCCCTCATTGTGAGCTGCAGAGAGCGGGGAGAGAGGCTAGCAGAGAGAAGAGCGGGGGAGGAGGAGCGGTAAGAGCGAGAGCGGAGAGAAGAGAGAGGAGAAGAGAGCGGGGGGGAGAGAGGAGAGAGCAAACGAGAGAGAGCGGGGGAGAGAGAGAGAGGCGGGGGAGAGAGAGAGAGTCAGAGGGAGAGAGGGGAGATGAGAGGCGAAAAGAGAGCGGGAGAGAGAGCGCGCGTGGCATTAAGAAGAGAGAGAGCGGGCGGAGAGAGAGAGAGGCGAGAGAGAGAGCCTCGGGGGAGAGAGAGAGAGCGGGAGAGAGAGAGAGCAGGAAGAGAGGGAGAGAGACGAGAGCTGAGGAGCGAAAGAGCGGGGGAGGAGTCGGAGGAGGGGAGGAGAGAGAGCGGCGGGAGAGAGAGAGAGCGCGGGAGAGAGCCTACTGTACCCTGTTACATTAGTACTGCCAGAGAGAGAAGAGAGAGCGGGGGAGAAGAGAGAGAGCTGGGGAGAGAGAGAGAGCGTGGGAGGACGAAGGGAGACCCCCGGGACATGGATGGCTTACCCAAGCTTCAGTATGTCTCTGGACGAGAGAAGAGAGGGAGAGGGCATAGACGGAGAGAGAGTGACGAGAGGAGGGCGGAGAGAGGAGAGGAGAGGATGAGGAGAGCGGGGGAAGAGAGAGAGAGCGGCGGCGAGAGAGAGAGAGCCCGAGAGAGAGAGATGAGAGCAGGGGGGAGAGAGAAGAGAGCGGTGATTGAGAGAGAGGAGCGAGGAGAGGCTGGAGGGCCGAGCGGGAGAGAGAGAGAGGGGCGGAGGAGAGAGACGAGGATGAGAGAGAGCGGAGGAGAGAGGGAGATGAGGCGGAGGGAGAGCTGGGGGAGAGAGAGAGAGCGGGGGAAGAGAGTAAGGGACGGAGAGAGAGGAGAGAGCGGAGAGCGAGACGCGAGACGAGAGAGAGCGGGAGGACAGAGCGGAGAGGAGAGAGAGCGGGTCGGGGAGAGACGGGAGAGAGAGAGAGCGAGAGAGAGAGAAGAGCAGGAGGGAGAGCTGGAGGAGGGAAGAGAGAGCAGGGGGGAGAGAGAGGGACCAGCGAGTTAGCTGAGAGCAGCAGAGAGCGGCGGAGAGAGAGAGGAGGCGGGGAGAGAGAGAGAGCAGGCAGAGCGAGAGAGGGAGAGAGAACTTTAATTCTAACAACCACCTAAAAGGGAAGCGATTCACCAAACCTTCCTCATACAAAGACATCACCTTACAGAGAGACGAAAACGTTCGCAAGAGAGTCCCTGTGCCATCACAGCAGCAAAGAAATGGGGCAAGAAACCAGTGAAGAACAAACAACCATGTAAATACAACCCATATTTATGGTTAATGTATTTTCCACTTGTTGTACTTTAACTATTTGCAACTCGTTACAACACTTGTATGATATATCATAATATGACATTTGAAATGTCTCTATTCCGTTTTGGAAACTTTTTGGTTGAGTTGTAATGTTTACTGGCAATTTTTTTTAGTATTTTTATTTTCACTTTTGTTTATAATCTATTTCTCCTGCTTTGGCGCAATGTAAAACATAAAGTTTCCCATGCCAATAAAAGCCCTTTGAATTGAACTGAGAGTTGAGTGAGTGACGCGAGGCGAGCGAAGAGATTTTTACCTGATCGTCTAGATCACAGACCGCCGCCAGACAGGCTGTTCATTATTCTGTTGTATTTTAATTAATTTACTATTGCCAATTGTCTTGATACTTAAGGTTTTCTATATTTTATTATTAAAGCCAACCACAAAAACCCTAATTCCACAAGGCAAGCCAGTCATTGGCACAGCCGCAAACAGAAGACCACCAAGCCAGTCGTTGACCTATTCAACAGAGGACCCCAGCCAATTGAGAGCAACGTAGCAGTGGCGTCCTCACCATTGGCGACTGATGAAGCGGATACAGCTCTCCACCCATCAGAGGGATGACCTGAGCCAAGCATCCTGAGGGAGAGGAGAGAGGAGAGGGAGAGGGGATTAGAGGAGGAGAGGAATTTAACAACGCCGGAGGTAACCCAGGTAGAGAGGAGACCAATTCCCTGGACCATTTTCCCTCTGTTACACCACGGATACAAGAATCACATACGGCAATCAGGCACCGGCACATACAAAAGGAGTCACGCATGCATTGAACGCACGCACACTCAACACACACACACACACAAACACACACACACCGAGGAGGAAGAGGTTCATAGGTGGAAGGGAAGCGCGACGAATACAGAATGTTGGGGGTGGGGGGGGGGGGGGGTGACAGTGGAGGATCATAGCAAAAGGCTCCCACTAGGGGCGCTAGCTAGACTCACTGGATGTTATAATAGAACTGGAATCTATCTCTTCTGATATGGTCCTTGGGAAGTCCTTACCCCATTAAAGGTAAGGTTAAAGTTAAGGTTAGGGTCAGGTAAGGGATATCGTTAAGGTTAGGGTATGGAGTTAGGGGTTAGGGTAGGGATGTCCCAAGGATCCAGGATAGCACTGACCCTTCTAATACAGTACAGTTTACCTGCAGAACTGTTTCAGATGGTGTGGTCTGTAGACCTAGCAAGAGAATGGCATGGGGATGGTGCATAATATGCAGAGCAGCGGACAGTGAGTCCAGGACAAAGGTAAAAAACCCATACGCAGAGAGAGCAACGTACACACAGGAAACCACACTCTGAATGGAGAGAGACAATTACCTGCTTCCGTAGTGCAGAGTTCCTCCTGTCGCTGGAGAGAAAGATAGGGAAAGAGAGAGAGATAAAAAGTGAGAAGGTGAGAGCGAGAGAGAGAGAACACTGTTCTGTCATTACGCCTCCAGAGATACTATTTATACACAACTCTGGAAATGATCTATTTACTTGGACAGCGTAGCTAAAAATGTGTACATTTGGCTCTATACTGAGACAGTTAAAGAGGAACAAAGATCATACCCCCCTCCCAAAATGCTAACCTCTCACCATTACCAATTAAAGGGGAGGTTAGCATTTCTTTGCGGGTGTATGATCTTTGTCCTCTGTAACTTTCCTTATCCTTATTCAGGATTCCTTCATGATAATCCGTAATCATGATAGCATCCACATTAACGTAGAAGTGTTCAGAAACATTCTAATCGTATTTACAATAAAAGTGACTCCAAAATGACAAAAATACATTATTTACCATTCATTTCTATTGGGTACAACATACAGCGCCTTCAGAAAAGAATTCACACCCCTTTCCTTTTTTTCACATTTTGTGGAAGGTGGAATTAAAAATGGGTTTCATTTTTTTGTCAACTATCTACACAAAATACTCTCTAATATCCAAGTGGAAGAAAAATGTGAACATTTTGTAAAAAACAAAAAACAAACAATAAAACAATATCTTCATTAGATAAGTATTCAAACAACTAAGTCAATACATGTTAGAATCACCTTTGGAAGTGATTACAGCTGTGAGTCTTTCTAGGTAAGTCTTTAAGAGCTTTCCACACCTGGATAGTGGAACATTTGCCATATATTTTCAAGCATATTTAAATCAAAGCTGTAAACTCGGCCATTCACCGACTTCTTGATAAGCAACTCCAGTGTAGATTTGGCCTTGTGTTTTAGGTTATTGTCCTGCTGAAAGTTCAGTCTGCTTTTCCAGTGTCTGGTGGAAAGCAGACTGAACCAGGTTTTTCTCTAGTATTTTGCCTGTGCTTAGCTCCATTCCCCAGTCCTTAACAATTACAAGCATACCCATAACATGATGCAGCCACCACTGTGCTTGAAAATATGGAGAGTGGTACTCAGTGATGTGTTGCAATCGATTTGCCACATATTTTTCCATATTACTTGCGTACCTTGTTGCAAACAGGATGCATGTTTTGGAATATTAAGATTCTGTACAGGCTTCCTTCTTTTCACTCTGTCAATTAGGTTAGTATTGTGGAGTAACTACAGTGTTGTTGATCCATCCTCAGTTTTCTCCTATCACAGCTATTAAAGTCCCCATGGGCCTCATGGTGAAATCCCTGAGCAGTTTCCTTCCTCTCCGGCAACTGAGTTAGGAAGGACACCTGTATCTTTGTAGTGACTGGGTGTATTGATACGAGAGAGATCACATTGTATGTGTGTGTGTGTGTGGTGGTGTGTGTGTGTGTGTGTGTGTTGTGTGTGTGTGTGTGTGTGTGTGTGTGTGTGTGTGTGTGTGTGTGTGTGTGTGTGTGTGTGTGTGTGTGGTGTGTGTTCACATACACACCCCTACGTATTTATTTGGGACAGTGAAGCTAAAACTTTAAATTTGGCCTTTTACTGCAGCATTTTTGAGATTTGGATTCAAATATTTTCATAAGAGGACAACAGTGCAGTAGTGCGTGATTTAGTTGAGGGGTATATTTTCTGTTTTATCCCTATTTTGAAATGAAGCACTTCATGGTGTCCTAGTCCCCCATTTGAAGGTGTCAAGAGTATTTGGACAAAATGTACTTATAGTGTATTAAAGTAGTCAAGAGTTTAGTATTTGGTCCCATATTCCGAGCACACAGTCACTACATCAAGATTTGTGACTCTACAAACTTGTTGGATGCTTGTTTGTTTTGTTTTGTTTGTGTTTCAGATTACAGAGCCTTCATAAAGTATTCAATAGCCCTTGAACTTTTTCCACATTTTGTTTGTGTTACAGCCTGAATTTAAAATGGATAAATGTATATATTTTTTTGTCACTGGCCTCACAATACCCCATATGTCAAAGTATTTTTGTTGTGTATCCTTTTTTACAAATGAATTAAAAATGAAAATCTGAGGAGTAAAAATGTGCTTAACAATACACATAACAATGAACATAAACATGAAAACATACATGCACTATAGTATTTAACATGATTTTTGAGTGACTATCACATCTCTATACCCGACACAAGGTCCCTCAGTTGAGCATTGAATTTCAAACACAGATTCAACCACAAAGGACAGGGAGGCCTTGCAAAGAAGGGCACCTATTGGTCGATGGGTACAAATAAAAAAGCAGACATTGAATATCCCTTTGAGCATGGTGAAGTTGTTAATTACACTTTGGAATGGT
>NC_036851.1:12018374-12020428 GCF_002910315.2 Salvelinus sp. IW2-2015 | reverse complement strand
ATAGCGAATCATTCTCAGCAAGCCCAGCCTGGCCAAGAGACGGGCAATCAGCAGGAGACGGAGCAGTTCTACTTCACGCTGAGAACCAATAACAAGCAGAGATGTGCGGGGTTGAGGAAGCGGGGTTTATGGTGATACACGTACACACGTTCAGCTCAGGAAGAGTCAGTGAGGGTGCCGTCGTGATGGGCACATTTCACATTGCGCTGCCTAAGGAGGGGTCAGTGATTGTTGATGACAAATACTCAAACACTGTGCACAGTACTAACTTCACCCCCCCCCCCCCTCTCTCTCTGACTGTAGAAACTGAAGGAGTTTCTGGAGGCGGAACCTGATCTTCTCGGGGGCTCATGGTGGACTTGACCGACTCCATGGAGTTGCTGTGGTGGAAACATTCGCTGACGTCATAGTCCTCCACGGTGACCATGTCCTGGATGGTCGACAGAGTGGCCTCCATAGTCTTCTTCACCTAGAGAGAGGGAGAGAAATGAGGGAGGGGGGTGGGAGAGAGAGGGAGAGAGAGAGATGGTTTCATAAACTCGGTTTACAGATGTTTACATTTTACATTTGTGTCATTTGGCAGACGCTCGTGCCCAGAGCGACTTACAGTTAAGTGTTTCCATTTTAAGATCACTAGGTGAGACAAGCACATATCTCAGTCATAGCAAGGACATTACTCCTCGATAAAAGTAGCTATCAGCAGAGTCAGAGCTGGCTAGAAGACTGTGAATGTAGACAAGGAAAGGGTGTTTTTTCCTTTTCCTTTTCTTGTTTCTCTTCAAAATGTGGGTGAAAACGGTGTGAGTGGGAAGCCACAGACGAGTCCAAACTGTCCCGAAGAACAGAGGAGGCTACGGACAGACGCAGTGAGAGAGGAGGTCGGAGGAGGAGGGGAAATGATGGAGTGATGAAGGGGGAGATGGGGGAGATGAAGAGGGTAAAATGGAGTGATGAGGCGGAGGAGTGCAGGTCTCAACCTCCTCGTTCTCGATCGTGAGGGTGGAGAGACGGGACTGCAGCTGCTGACACCTCTGGAGTAACTCCCCCTCTAACGGCTGCTGGGCACATACTACCCCCATCTAGAGAGAGAGAGAGAGAGGGAGAGCAAGAGGGAGAGAGAGAGAGCAAGAGGGAGAGAGAGAGAGCACGAGGGAGAGAGAGAGCGAGAATGAGAAAGACACAGACAATATGTTTACAGCTGAGATCCACATGCTGGTCGCCCCAGGCGCATTCATAGTAACAAAAAAAATAATCACAGTACATATTCTAGTGTTCTACCGCGGGTGCAATCATGTCACAGGGGAAAACTGTATTTGTCGACTGAAGTCAAATCTTTGTTGCTGTTCTATCACAAACGGACGTGGCGGTTTCATCGCTACGGATTCCGGATTTAAACTCACACACTTACTAACCCCTCCACCCCTCACCCAACACAACCAGCCCGTTCCCCCCACAGCACGTATATCCCCCCCACCACACTCACGTACCGTGTCTCCCATGTGTGACTGGAAGTCGAAGCGCATGGGGGGACAGAAGACGTTGTTGTAGGTTTCCATCAGTCTCTGCTTGTCCCCGTTGGGCTCCAGGCTCTCTACTGCCCTCTCCAGGCCCTCCAGACCGCTGTGTTTAGATGCCTCCACGTTCATCTCGGCTGACAGGTAGGTCCGCAACGCACGGTGGAGACTGGCATGGTAGCCCAGGTCACAGCACTGACATAGAGAATGTGGTGGGGGAGACAGAGAGAGAGAGAGAGAGAGAGCTGTTCAATTCAGCAAATAGCTGAGAAAGGCATGGGTAAAATCAAAGCAATACATCTTTGGTAATGAGATATTCCCGTTGATGTCCATTCAAAAATGCTACATGCTACACCATCATTCATGATAGTGAGGGTATGCTACATGCTACATCGTCATTCATGATAGTGAGGGTATGCTACATGCTACATCATCATTCATGATAGTGAGGGGGTCTGTGTAGCATTGTAGCATACCTCCACTATCATGAAATGACGAGTGTAGCATTGTAGAACATACCAACTAACTATCAATAATCAT
>NC_036851.1:12010728-12012362 GCF_002910315.2 Salvelinus sp. IW2-2015 | reverse complement strand
ACATGCTACATCGTCATTCATGATAGTGAGGGTATGCTACATGCTACATCGTCATTCATGATAGTGAGGGTATGCTACATGCTACACCGTCATTCGTGATAGTGAGGGTATGCTACATGTTACACCGTCATTCAAACTTCTTCCATTTAAGAATGATGGAGGTCACTGTGTTCTTGGGGACCTTCAATGCTGCAGAAATGTTTTGGTACCCTTCCCCAATCCCTTCGACCTCATTATGTGGTTTTTGCTCTGACATACATGTCAAATGGGGGACCTTATATAGACAGGTGTGTGCCTTTCCAAATCATGTCCAATCAATTGTATTTCTGTTTTTTTAGCTTCGTCATTATGGGGTATTGTGTGTAGATTGATGAGGGAATTTTTTTAAATGAATTTTAGAATAAGGCCTTATTCGTAACAAAATGTGGAGAAAGTCAAGGGGTCTGAATATTTTCCGAATGCACTGTACTTGTTTGCCAATCATCATCATTGCTGTTCATACAACCAGAGGCTGACCCACAGGTTCTCAGTCTCTAGTGGGGAACAGACTACAGTAATGAGACCAGAGAGTAGAGGAAAGGAGGAAAGAGGGAAGGAAGGGGGGAAAGAGAAGAGGAGGGGGAGCCCTGTCAGTGGTCCTCGTTCAGGGTCAGGGAAGAGAGGAGGAGGGAGGAGGCCGTAGAGAGGGGAGCCCTGCCAGTGAGAAAGAAGGGACGAGGAAGGATGGGGGATGTAGTAGGTCTGTTGACAGGAAATGGCTGGCCACTGGTCTACCTGCCACAGGGAGAGGGGGGAGGAGGGGGATGAGATGAGATGAGGGAGGGGATAGGTTGGGCTACATAATGACTTGTTCCCTGGCCCTCAGAAAGACTCCGTGCTGGAGTTCCTATTTGACCACGTCCAACAGGTTTGTGTGTTGTTTTGTGGTGTGTGTGTGTGGGCACGTTGTTTTATGGTGCGCGTGTGTGTGTGTGTGTGTACTCACGTCTATGATGTCAGACAGGTCGTGGATGTAATATTTGAAGACACAGCTGTTGGTGGCCTCCAGAGCCAGCAGGTACTCATTCCTCGCCTTGACCGCTTTCAGCTTGTTCTCTGTGTACTTAGCCTGCCTCTGAGAGGGACACAGAGAGAGAAACACACAGAGAGAGAGAGAGAGAGATTACACTGTGACAAATACTCAGACCTAAGAGCATATTTCTTTCCCAAAATTATAATTCAATACAAAGAATTTGAAACTATAAAAGATGAAGAAAAAATCTAATATTTATTGGGTGAAAAGCCAAAATGTGCAGTTTTGGCAGCCAAATATGTGTCCTCCTGCCACAACCTGAGGGACAGCCAGTAAAAAGTGCAAAGTAATGTTGATAATATTTCCCATTTAGCTTAGTTTTGTTTTGTCTTTCATGCCAGGTCATGTGTCTTCTCAAGTCATATTGATACTGGTCTACTACCATTGATTTAATGTATTGTTGTTCTGATTAATATTGTTGTTGTAGTTGTTGTTAATGGTAATCCCATGTCCACTACTACTATCATTATTGCTGTTGGTCCCACCATTTATTTATATATAAATATATATATATTTTGTATATATATACATATATATTTGATTTTTATTTTTCGATATGTAT
>NC_036851.1:11993228-12008228 GCF_002910315.2 Salvelinus sp. IW2-2015 | reverse complement strand
TACAGCGAAGGAAAGTGGGGGGGGGGGGGGCTTTGGTGTGAGGAGAAGGGATACAGGAGGGGATGGAGCGAGGGAAGAGGAGGGAGGACATGGAGTGATGAGGGTGATCATCTCTCTCCCTCTCCCCCTCTCTCTATCTCCACACACACCAGGCTCCACACAGGCTGCAGGTGACAAATGATTCTGCACAGAGAAAGCTCCACAGTCGGAGTCCTCCTCACTAGTGGGCTGTGCTTGGGAGTTGGCTGAGTGTTAAGATGTTGTGTCCGCTCACCTCTAATGTGTGCTGGGTGGAAAGCTTCTGTTACCTACGCCTCTCGGAGGAGGGAACGCGACACGCCGCTACATCTCAACTCCCCGTGGAGTGAACAAAGTATGTGATCGTCGGTGCGGGGGAAGGACGACAGAGGCAGAGAAAAAATACCGTTGACAGGGAATTGATTATTCCGAACACACGGTAATGTGGGGAAAAGGGGCTGGACGGAACCAAAGCAAAGAAAGTAAAAGTTCAAGAGTCCCCTCTCCTACCGTACCTGTCTTCCCTACTTCTAACCTTCAGCACCACCTGGTGCGCTAACCAAAATACAGGGGGTGTACAGGTCTTACCTGGTGCGCTAACCAAAATACAGGGGGTGTACAGGTCTTACCTGGTGTGCATAGACAGATTAAATACTATAATAATAATAATACGTTGTATTTATACAGTATAGTGCTTTTCCACCTACAGTAGGTGCTCAAAGAGCTTTACATAGTGAGGGGCATTCTCAACTCTTCCACCACCAATGTGTAGCACCCACTTGGGTGATGCACGGCAACCATTTTGTGGCAGAACGCTCACCACACATCAGATATCATGGTGGAGAGGTGAGGAGTCATATATGCCAATTGGGAATTAGACCAGGGCACCGGGGTTAACACACCTACTCTTACGATAAGTGCCATGGGATTTTGAAAAACCCAGTGTCGTCAAAAACGTGATTTTCCTGTTTTAGGCCTATATATATTTGGAATAATACTGTGAAATTGTTAAAACGATGATAATGCCATTTTAAGTTAAGCGTGTAAGAGCTGTTTGAAAGTTAAGCCTGTTTTGATGGAATAGAGTTTTGGCTAGTCTGGTTAAATCACCAGGCAGAAAATCTGCTAATAGACCAATAAGAAAGCGAGTTCCAAACCTCTCTTCCAATAACAGCACATTTTCAGCATTCCCCTCCCCACTCAGACCAGTCCCAGAAAAGTCCTAACAAAATTCTTGCTTGAGAAATTGCTCTTTGCTATTTTTGTTTATTTTGTACCATTTCTATTGAAAACAATCACAGTAAGGCACTTAGTTGTTACCCAGAAATGATTTGATAAGGAGGTTAAAAACAGTGGCGTTGGCGCGGCATCCCAAGTGGTGCAGCGGTCTAAGGCACTGCATCGCAGCGCTAGAGGCGTCACTACAGACCCAGGTTCATTCCGGGAGTCCCATAGGACGGCGCACAATTGGCCCAGCGTCGTCCTGGTTAGGGGAGTGTTTGGCCTGTGGGGCTTTACTTGGCTCATCGTGCTCTAGTGACTCCTTGTGGCGGGCCGGGTGCCTGCAGGCTGACCCCGGTCTCCAGTTGAACGATGTTTCCTCCAACACATTGGTGCGGCTGGCTGGCGGGTGTTAAGGAGCGTGATTAAGCAGGTCATGTTTCTGAGGACGCATAACTCCACCTTCGCCTCTCTCTCTCTCTCTCTCTCTCGAGCCCGTTAGGGAGTTGCAGCAATGAGACAAGAACAGAAATTGGGGTAACATATATATTTTTTAAATAAACAGAGGCATTGGACCTTTAATGACCAGAGAGAGTCGGGACACCCGTTTAAAAGCACCCTACACAATGCAATGCCCCCTTCACTGGCCATTGGCATCTCCTAAGACCAGAGGCAAGAGTGCCCCCTACTGGCCCTCCAACACCACTTCCAGGAGCATCTGGTCACCCATCCAGTACCAACCCTGCTTAGCTTCAGAGGCAAGCCAGCAGTGGGATGCAGGGTGTTATGCTGCTGGCTATGATTCTGGACTTGCTAAGGTGAGAGAAATTAATTTAGTTCTGACTCTAAGCCTTCACTCCTGATTGTGAAATTGCTGTTGGCAGGGTGTGTGTGTCCTGGATGATGAAGCAGTCAGAGGTGAAAATGAAGTGCCAAGATGAGACCTGAGACCAGCTACGGCATGAGAACGGCATGAGGCCTGAACAGAGATGACGTCTAAAAGACTCAAGAGAGAGAGAGACAGACAGAGAAAGATCGAGAGGGAGAGATAGCGACAAAGAGAAAGGGTGAAGGAGACAGGAAAAGAGAGAGAGACGGAGTAACAGAGATTGTAAAAAAAAAAATATCACAAACACGTGTTCAGGGATTATCCCACAGACAAGAGGTGAGGGGGAGATGAGGGGAGAAAGGTTATTCTATTTAACTAGGCAAGTCAGTTAAGAACAAATTCTTATCTACAATGACGGTCTACACCAGCCAAACCCGGACGATGCTGGGCCATTTGTGCACCGCCCTATGGGACTCCCAATCACGGCTGGATGTGATACAGCCTGGATTTGAACCATGGTGCCTGTAGTGATGCCTCTAGCACTGAGATGCAGTGCCTTAGACCACTGCGCCACTCGGGAGCCCCCATATATAAGAATGGAGTAGAGAATTCCAAGAGGGGTCGTTTTGGATGAAAGGGGGAGAGATGGATGGAGGAAGGGTAGGGTAAGAGAGATTAGAGAGTGGGTAAAGGGAGGTGGAGAGCAGGGAAGACAGTACCAACGGACATTGAGCAGAGTCCCTCTCCTCCCCCTCTCTAAACCCTGTTGATTGATCGGAGGGCTTAAGTGTCCGTCGAGTGACATATAGCCAAACGATAGCCAATCAAAAAGCAATCTGCCACGGCAAAACACGGCCATCCATCAGACACAAGACCCCTGACCTCTAACCCCTAGCCCTCTAGTCTCCTTCCAAACAGTCGGTCTTCCCTGGTGGAGAAACTTGAGAAGAGATATGGAGAGAGGAAAGATATATTAGAAGAAAACAGAAGCGAAATCAGCACTTTCAAATCAAATCAAATCAAATTTTATTAGTCACATACACATGGTTAGCAGATGTTAATGCGAGTGTAGCGAAATGCTTGTGCTTCTAGTTCCGACAATGCAGTAATAACCAACAGTAATCTAACCTAACAATTCCACACTACTACCTTACACACACACACAAGTGTAAAGGGATAAAGAATATGTACATAAAGATATATGAATGAGTGGTGGTACAGAACGGCATGGCAGATGCAGTAGATGGTATAGAGTACGTATATCGATGAGAATGAGTACTGTAGGTATGTAACATAAAGTGCATAGTTTTAAAGTGGCTATGGGGGTGGGGGTCGAGAGAGATCGAACTGTGCGGAACGTGGCTGCGTAAGGCTGTCTGCCATAAAGATGTGCGATGCCAGCCTAGCCCTCTCTCTCGTCTCGTCCCTACTACAACTGACATGTTGTTTCTGCCCCTAGCTCTCTAAACCGTATTAAGTTTGCGCACTCTGCTTTAAAGTGGCTATTTGGTACACTCGTTTTACATAATTCCATCTTACTTCCCATTTCTAACAGTGGCTCAGTTGACGTCCAGTATGTTCGCGGCGCCCGCCTACACAAATAGCTAGTGATCTGGAGCGTGTCTTAACTCAAGAGCTCTAGATACAGGCCATCTGAGAGTAGGAACTGTGATATGTTTAACAAAGTCTTCTCCCGTGCCGCGTGTCTCCTGTTTGTGTACAAAGCGCTCAGGAGCTAAGCTGACCGCACGGGCCAGCTTAGCTAGCTCTAGTTGACTGGCGCAGGAGCGGTGAGGCAGACGCACGCGAGCGCTTAGGGTCGGAGACGTGACAGCTCAGAGCTGGTGCGTTGTCCTCAGCATCATATGGTTAGGCGCACCGCTCTCCGGTGCGAGTGACATCGAGTGGAATCAGCGTCAGAGCTCCTGGCTCTGGGCAGCAGGCAGAGCTCGAGCGATAAGGTACGCTTTGGTTCAGACGGCAGACTTCGTGTCCGACTTGACAGGCGCCTCATGCAGTCACGTCCTGAGCGTAGCCCCTGGTACAGGAAGCGTCAGTATCGGACCTTGGGGTGCGTGCAGAAGGACGTATAGCGCACCGTACCCAGGACTCTCAGTGGGCGTGAGTAGGCAAGCCGAACGACGAGCGAATGCTCCATCACGGAATCTTTGACACGTCGGATCAGAGGAAGTTCTTGTTGCGTGTGTCTACAAGGGCTCGAGAAACTGTTTCTTGTACCGCCTGCGCTGAGGAGATCTGAACGACAGGCGCGACTGCTGCGCTCGCGGGTCCGATTGCTAGCTAACGGCTAGGTAACTGAGTGGTGGCTCTTGGGAGGACGCCAAGCTCAGTTGTGATATGCCTGTGATGGTGGTTATCTCTGAGGAACCTTGAAATACTTTTCCACATTTTGCTGTGGCACTTACGAGCTGGGCATCCCGGTCGAATTGTGGAGTTGACGGGCGCGGGAATGCTCCCTCTACGCCTGAGCTCTGTCGCACTGTACTGGACACTATGTCCAACGCACTAAGAGTCACTCTCTCCTTTCAGAGCTCTTTTATCGCGTGAGTTCGAGTTATAGTGTCGCCTCCTGTGAGCCGTTATTTTCTCCAAGCACCACAATCGTCCGCGAAGTGGGCCCATCCTACACTACTCGCCCCTAGTTAGGCCGTGTCTCTGGTGCGTCGGTGTATACCGGGTGAAATCTACACAGCGATGCGTCCTAACGCGACGCAGGTGTTGCCAGTATTGCGAGTCTCGTCCAACACCTTCGAGTAATTAGAACGGCTACTGAGGACGAGCTGCACGACACGTTGACTGCTTCATTGGCACCTGGCTCAATGCCCAATCTAGCCCGGCCGATACGAGGAGCTGGAAGTTTACCGCACCGTCATATGCACCACGTCACAGTGAGACCACCGTGCAGGCATTGCGTACAGCGACAAGCTCCGGGTGATGTCCGCCCGTAGAGCTCCGCAGAGCTCTGAATCGCCACCTTGTGAGAGCGACCGCGCGCTTGGTGGCTGCAGAGGTCTCCATTACACGTCGAGCGTGTCTGCGCACGAATAGCTCCTTATCCTGTACTCTACGCTCCTCCACCCCCCGGACGGAAGGAACCATCGTTTGGGTTGACTCTCAGGCTTCCAAGCCGCGCTTCCGTGCTGCCTCCTCATTACTATGCGCACTACGTCCTGCGAGCCCTAGTTTAGCCTCCAAGCTGCTTCACGGAGTGAGTCTATATATGTCCGGGTGTCGTCCCACGAGGCGTCTTGACTGTACCGTCTATATGGTGGAGTTTTCATCTCCAAATGGTGTGCGTTTAAATGATTCCGTGCTGTTTGAGCTGTTATATCCGTTATGCTAAGCGAGCGTGCATTCTCACACTAAGCACGGTGCGTGGTCCTTGGTATTCGTCTCGTGTGTTCCAAGTATTCGTGGGTCTTATCGGGCTCTTCGCTGGTGTTCTGTCGAGTGTTGGGTATAGCAGAGTGGATATCGACAGGTGCGCGATGGCGGGACGCTTAATCGAATAGGGCATATACTGCGTATATCATAAATTTTGAGCGAGGAGGAGGTCTAATGAAGCGTGATCCAACAGTCTTTTGAGTCTGAGGAGGATAACTAGCAATAAAACGAGTCCTATATACGAACTAGCTGGCATCCCGTTAAAAGGACCTAACATATCAATCAGTGAAAGCGGTATGACGAGTGAGAGATATGCCTACCGTGGCAGCTGTGTTACGGATCTATAGCTCCAGTTACCATATGACTCTCCCATTGGAACCGCGATACGCAAATCTGCCTGTGCCCTCTTGATGGAGACATGCTCTCCGGTAAACATGAGCGGCTAGACCTCGCAATAGAAATGAGCAATACGATATGACGAGCTGTCTATTCTGATTGAAAGATCCACTTCGTACGGGCAAGTCAAATAACGAACCACCTACCTGCACAACACCTGGTCTGCGCTAACACTTGGAACATCTCACGAGCACGCCATCAACGTGCTACTGCGCAAGCCCCCTCTCTAGACGAGCTCACAAATCACCATTGGAGCGTCCAGTATGCGAAAAGAACACACAAACATCCCCATCGTCCACACCCTGACGCTAACAAAAAAATAAGAAAACAAGAATAACCTAAGGCGCTCTGTGAGAGCGATGACGTTTACTCAAGTACGTACGGCTAGCACTCTATCCGAATTCAGGAGGAGTAGGGTCCGCGTGCGCACAGTTTTTTAGGCGCTAAGATTCCCAAGGAGTGCGCGTATGTCAGTGGCCACAATTATATGTCCTACAAAGCGGGCAAAGCATATAATTGAATCCACCAGATTGTCTCAGCTCTAGTCCTGTCTACTTCGTTGTGAGACCTGCTATGAGAGTTGAGTTTGCCATGGTATCACACTCGTCCAGGTGTCTCGTGTATTTATGTGTGTTTTCTCCAGTTTTCAGTCATCCATTCCTATTGTATTGACTGGGCCACACTCTTGCCATCCCCTCTGCTCCTGTCTGGATGGCCTGGTTTGATGATTCCCGATATATCTCCAGTACTCCGTTTTTGTCTGCTTGTGTATCCCGTAGATTTTCTGTAGCCCTGCGCGTTTAGTGTAGTTCCATTTGTCCATGTCTCCTTCGTATGATGAGTTAGCACTTATACCACTGTCTATGTAGTCTCGTTGATGTGATTCCGATTTTTCACTCGTCAACTTTATGTCGTGTTTGCCATTTCAGTGCTCCTTGTATGTGATACACGAGCATGTGTGGTTCGCGCTTTCAGTTTCATATGGATATGGCTGCCGTCAATCCCACGGGGTTTCTGGTTGGAATTTTTATCGGTGTTGGGGAGCCGACATCGTCTCAATGCCACTTCCTAAGAGATCTCGTCATCCGAATCAGCATATTTCTCTAATATTGTTGTTTGGACGCGAGCGGAACTATCAATCCGCGTGTGATCGAAGCAGTCTTGAAGCGTGGTTTTCAGTCCCTGGTACAGATGTGTCTGAGCAGGCACAGTGGTACAATTGACCGTTTGAGAGAGCGAGTGCTGAGCGAGCGTGTTAAATAAGTTCTACTGAACTACTCATTTAGAGTATTTCGTTTCTCTCTTAGCTAGCTTCCTCGTCTATCTCTACCCTCACTGAGCAGCACTGCACTACTTACCAAAGCTTATTGGTGTTTGTGTGTGTGTGGGTTGCATCGATAGATGTTCCTCAAGCTCTCGTTTCTCTATATTGCCTTCTGTCTACTGTAGTCAGTGCTATAGAGTGAGTGTTGATCGCTTAGTGTGGCCATTGCGTGGTTCTGAGCTATGAGATCAGTGATGACTAGTTGTGGCTGTTTGCTTTGTTCTTGTGATGTAGGCTGCTTTGGATCTATTAGCTGTGACTGAGTGAGATAGAGATGAGGGCCTGTAGTGGGGTGTTCGATGTATACATACAGAAGAATAGTTGCAATTTAGTTTGATATGAGCTAAACTTAAGAATTAGTGATGTGATAGTCCGCCACATATGAGATTACGCCTGTTAATAGACTAGCTGTGGACATAGTGATGTAGAAGACTGAGTGCATTTAGTAGATGTTGTGCGTGTAGATGAGCGTGTCTGTTGTCATCGAGTGTGTGTGGGTAGTGTGTGGTGTGCGATGATAATAGTTGATGGCATGTTGTTAAAGATAGTAGTAGTTATTGATTGTGAGTGTGTTGTTCTGCCGTGCGTGTGGATAGTATGTGGTGAAGATCCGATGTAAAGTGTTGAGTAGAGTTTTGTATAGAGGCTATAGGAGTTAGAATTGTGGTTCTGTGCATTGACGAATTCGCCGTGATTCACATTGTAGTTAAACTCTGTAAAGACGTGTGGTAAGAAGCCGCATGAGACTACACTCCAATTTCGGTCTTCTCTGTCATACATTGATTTCTCTCTTGTTATATTAAAGCATATTATCAAATGCTATTTCCAAACCATATATTCTAGATTAAAATTGCATAGTTATATATATGTCTTGTTACACAGTGTAGATTGGGAGCATGCAGTTATCCTCTATGTGTCCTCTCAACCACATAACATCATCAAAGCTCTCGAAGATGAGATTGTGAGAGATTGTAAAATTCGCTTCGTCTTCTCTGTTGGTTGTTGTTGATATTGTCCATAGTTCAGATGTGCGAGCGTGTGATTATAACCTAGAGCGACTCATCCTCGGCTTTATCGCAAGCTGATGTGTCACTATGTATACCACAGTCTGTAACCTGTGTGCTCATAGAGACGAACCTCCTCATCTCTCCCTTTAGAGAGGGACTGTACCTCATCATCCAGTTACAAACCAGGATCTAAGAAAGAGAGCCTTCATGGCGTCAGACATGGATCTACCCTGACGTGATTACAAACCACCCAATCTCGAGCGTGTGCGTGCGTCATCAACTTCTCTCACTCCTCCTCCCCCAATTATTCCACTATTACTTTCATTGATCTGACTCTCTCATACACTATATAACTCCAACACGGCTACATCACTATACTTGTCCATTATCTATATAACGCTAGCTAACGCACTATCGCACAACACAACTCCACACACACTAACACAACCTATCCCTTTAGCTGCGTGTCGTGAGATGTCGGTGTGTGTTAGCTGAGTCATGAGCTAGCGTGAGTCCAGAACTACTGCCTAAGTGATGCTAGCTCTGCTAATCGTTTATGTGCCAGTAGCGACTTGATGCGCAATGAGCTGATTGTGCTGATACCTAGTGATAGTCTACGTTCGCCATAGCATTAGTCGTAGAGCTCGATGTGTCTGTACACCCCAACCTGGATGAATGTGTGAGAGCCTGAAACTACTCCTCAAACGTTTTGTACAACACGAAACAACATCACCAACAGCGGATTACATCCAAGAGTCACTCGAAGAACTCCTCACAATTGCGCGTCAAGTCTTCAGTCCATCTCACACAACACACCACAACTCTCGACCTCCAACTATCTACCCATACATTCCGTGAGTAACATCTCTGCCTCCTATCTATGATTAACACACTATGATCTCTTAGTCTTTACTCCTCCAAAGCTCAAGATTTACAAATCACTGTCAATACCAATGCTCCCACCACTACACACCCACATACAACTCCCAACATTACCACACAACTCCCAACACTACACATTACCAACACCAACATTACCACACTACAACTACCACCAACATTACCAACATTACCAACACTCCCACATTACCACACTCCCAACATACCAAACACTACCAACACTACCAACACTCCCAACATTAACCAAACATTCCCAACACTACCAACATTACCAACATTACCAAACACTCCCAACATTACCAACACTCCAGCATTACCAACATTACCAAACACTCCCAACATGACCAACAGTCCAACAACTCCCAAACATTTACCAACACTCCCAACATTACCAACACTCCCAACATTACCAACACTCCCAACATTACCAAGACTACCAACACTCCCAACATTACCAACTCTCCCAACATTACCAACACTCCCAACATTACCAACACTCCCAACACTTCCTATACTTCTGGTACCCCCCAACATCCCAACACCCCTTAAAGCCCCAGCACCCCCAACATCCCTCATACCCACAACATCCCAACACCCTTTATACCCCCAACACCCCCTACACCCCCAACATCCCAACACCCTTATAACCCAAACTCCCCTTATACCCAAAACACCCCCAACATCCAAACACCACTTATACCCCCAACATCCCAAAACCCCTTATTTTTTTTCTGTAAATAGCTTATGCAAAAAAAGCTTTTTTGTTGGCTAATAAAAGTTCTAACAGTTTTTTTAATTTTTACCTTGGTATTTTGTTTAAGGTTAAAAGTAGGCCTGTTATAAAAGCAATAGCATTAGACTTTTGCTGTCATTTGTTGGGTAGGCCTACGGTAGCCAATCGCCTCTGTTGGTAATTGCTGCAATGTAAGCCTGTTCAAAACTTTTTTAAGGTTTCATTCTGTGGAGCCGTTTTCATTGGCCATATTAAGATCCAGCTACAATGTTGTGTTTGTCGCAATACAATTGAATTACCGGTCGGCCTAATATGCTATTCGCATTCAAACCATGAAAAGGAAAAACCAAAGAGGGCAAGATTCAAAACTTAATTTAATGCTGCAATATAATAACCTGGTCGTATTTCCCCTATAAACAATGACTTGACGTACTTTGATATTACCATAATAAAGTTACGACATTATTGTTCAAGTTTGGTGTGGTATGGCTATTATAAGGTTGAGCTACTGCAGGCCTATGAAGGCAGTGCACAACGGCATTCCAACCGACTCTGACAGGTGAACTTGAGGTGACGAAGAACGTTCTAGATCTACGAGAGCTACTCCTTCAATCTAACAATATAATATATATCTTTATAAAACATATTCTGATAGAAAATGTACCAATTCGCCTCCTTCTGTATGCCTACATATTTATGTCATTGATATGATTTATTTAAGTGTCATACACCTACCGGTGCCCAGCCCACGGGCTTCACAAAACACGACAGAACAAAATAACATTTGACAAGTTATACAAATGATACGCATACAATAATCATGGCAAGTACAGCTACCATCTAGCCACACTACACAAAAAGTGCATTTCTCCTCCTCCTCCAGTCATTGTGAACAAACTGAGCAATCTCAAACACGCCCTGTCGAAAAAAGAAGGGAAAAAAAGATTTCAAGCCTGTGCTCGCCCCGTAACCACAATACTTCAGGCTTATCGACAAAAATGTTACAAAAGAGATCGTCATACAGAGGGCAATAAAACACTAAAATTAATTTCGTTTTTGATTTCCACAAGATCACACAGTAGGCAAATTCTCTCCTCTTTAGGCACTCTGTTAAATCTATCTCTATAGCCAGAGGGAGGGGGCCGGATCTGACTTGTGCACAAACTGACCTTCGTTTTTTTGTTAGGTCCAGGCAGACATATGGTTCAGGGGTGTAGTTCTCTTTGATGAGAGTGTACTTTCTAAGTTTAGGTTTAAACCAAACATCAACTGCCCATTTTTCCTCGTGGATCAGAAAAAGCTTGTCCTTGATTTGGTTAACACCACATGGTAATTTGTTACTGATTATAAACTGGGTGGTTCAAGCCCTGAATGGTGACTGGCTGAAAGCCGTGGAATATGAGACCATATACCACGGGTATGACAAAACATGTATTTTTACTGTTCTAATTACGTTGGTAAGCAGTTTATAATAGCAATTAGGCACTTTGGGGGTTTGTGTATCCGTGGGCTGCATCCGGCCTAAGAACAGCCCTTACCCATGGTATATTGGCCATATACCGTCCCAGCTTTAATATATATATTGAAAATCAGTTTCACAAAAAAATAGATAAAAATTGTATGGCCCACGGATAGTTATTAGTAAGGTCACAGTCTAACACTTTTTTTTGTGATTCTATGTTCTGGCATATTTATCAGTCTGTTCCATAGACTTACCATGTCCCCTTTTTTGCCTAACCACACATGGTTCCCAAACCCATATCTCCACAGATGGCTACTACCGTACGGCACTAGTAGCCTATCTGACAGTTATAAAGAAATCCATGACGATGTGGGGAACATGGCGCCGGCATATCTCTATCTAGGCCTAAGCTTGTCTCCTTGAATATACATTATGTTATATATCATACATTGGACTCCTAAGTCTTTAGGCCTATATGCATGCAATTCCCTGATGTGTTTAGCGCTCAAATATCCGACAGCGGTGAGGTCGACAATTATTGTTTTAGGAAAGTTAAAACCGATAAAACAATAGACTATAAAGTTTTGAATATGCTACGCGTCGATCCGAACCAGCACGGGGTCTGTTTGGGTCTGTTTTCCATGACCATTTCCGGAATGGGTCTCCGTTAAAAATATATATATATGTATTCATGCATATCGAGTCGGGCGGGAAAGCTAAGGATCAATTTCGGAACGGGTCCAACTGACACCACAAAAAAATACGACATTCCTGACACCTCCAACACCCCCGACATGATGGGCCCTGGTCAAAAGTAGTGCACTACACAGGGAGCATGGTGCCCTTTGGGATGCAACTAGCTCTCTCCAACAGAAGAAAGGTGGGAGATGAGTAATCCTATAGGTCCATCTGTACTAAGATATTACACACTCCCTCACACACAAACAGATGGAGGTGAAAGGTGGGAAAAGTTTGGATGGATGTTTGAAATAGAGGGGCCTGGAGACCTCAGCTGTCATATCTACATCCTAAACACCATAGCCCCCTCCAAGCTCGTCACCAAGCTTGGGACCCTTGGGACTGAACACCTCCTTGGATCCAGGACTTCCTGATGGACCGGCCCCAGGTGGTGAGGGTAGGCAACATCACCTCCGCAACGCTGACCCTCAACAAGGGCGCCCCACAGGGGTGTGTGCTTAGTCCCCTCCTGTACTCCCTGTTCACCCACGACCGCGTGGCCACGCACGACTCCAACACCATCACCGAGTTTGCTGGCGACACGACGGAGCACGCCCCCATCCACATCAACGGGGATGCAGTGGAGAGGGCCGAGAGCTTCAGTTCCTCGGTGTCAAAATGACTAAGGACTTAAAATGGTCCACACACACGCACGCACACAGTTGTGAAGAAGGCGCGACAGGGCCTCTTCCCTTTTGGGTGGTTGAAAAGATGTGGGATGGGCCCTCAAATCCTCAAAAAGTTCACTGCTTGATGTGGCAACTGCACCGCCCTCGATTGGATGGCGCTACAGAGGGTGGTGCGGATAGCCCTGTATAACACTGGGGCCGAGCTCCCTGCCATCCAGGACCTTTATACCAGGCGGTGTGAAAGGAAGGCACGGAAAATTGTTAAAGACTCCAGCCACCCAAGCCATGTGCTCTCTGCTTCCGCATGCCTGCAGTACCGGAGCAACACATCTGGAACCAACAGCCTCCTGAACAGCTTCTATCCCCAAGCCATAAGACTGCTAAATAGCTCAATTGCACTGACTCTGTGCACACTCTACACACTGACACTGTACACACACTCTACACACTGACTCTGTACACACTCTACACACTGACACTGTACACACACTCTACACACTGACTCTGTACACACAACTTCTACACACTGACTCTGTACACACTCCTACACACTGACTCTGTACACACTCTAACACACTGACTCTGTACACAACTTCTACACACTGACTCTGTACACACTCTACACACTGACTCTGTACACACCTCTACACACTGACTTGTACACACTTCTAACACTGACTCTGTACACACTCTCTACACCTGACTCTGTACACACTCTCTACACACTGACTCTGTACACATCTCTACACACTGACTCTGTACACACACTCTACACACTGACTCTGTACACACACTCTACACACTGACTCTGTCACACTCTACACACTGACTCTGTACACACACTCTACACACTGACTCTGTACACACACTCTACACACTGACTCTGTACACACACTCTACACACTGACTCTGTGCACACACTCTACACACTGACTCTGTGCACACACTCTACACACTGACTCTGTACACACACTCTACAACAACTGACTCTGTACACACACTCTACAACACTGACTCTGTCACACACTCTACACACTGACTCTGTACACACACTCTACAACACACTGACTCTGTACACACTCTCTACACACTGACTCTGTAACACACTCTACACACTGACTCTGTGCACACTCTACACACTGACTCTGTGCACACTCTACACACTGACTCTGTGCACACTCTACACACTGACTCTGTGCACACTCTACACACTGACTCTGCTGCACACACTCTACACACTGACTCTGTACACATCTACATACACTGACTCTGTGCACACTCTACACACTGACTCTGTGCACACTCTACACACTGACTCTGTACACACACTCTACACACTGACTCTGTACACACACTCTACACACTGACTCTGTGCACACTCTAACACTGACTCTGTGCACACTCTACACACTGACTCTGTACACACACTCTACACACTGACTCTGTACACACACTCTACACACTGACTCTGTGCACACTCTACACACTGACTCTGTACCACACTCTACACACTGACTCTGTGCACACTCTACACACTGCTCTGTGCACACTCTACTCACTGACTCTGTGACACTCTCTACACACTCACTCTGTACACACTCCAACACACACACACTCTCTCTCTCTCTCTGTCTCTCTGTCTCTCTGTGTACTGTAGGTTAATGCCTGAAGGTGTGCTTGCAAATCACTCTGTGACACTGAGCCATTGGGAGGCGAGGGAGGCTGGAGAGAGAGGGGAACAGAGAGACGAGGCTGGGAGGACAAGATAATGAGGTTCCATATGAGGCTGCTGGCTGCAGCTCTGAATGCTTGGCAGATCACACTCTAACAGCTGACCTCACACATGCTGACCTCTACAATGCTGACCTCTAAAATGCTGACCTCTAACATGCTGACCTCTACATGCTGACCTCTAACATGCTGACCTCTAACATGGCTGACCTCTAACATGCTGACCTCTAACATGCTGACCTCTAACATGCTGACCTCTAACATGCTGACCTCTAACATGCTGACCGCTCGCGTCGCAAAATACATTTAGAAATCCATGTTATTCAATTATTGCACCCACACTGCTCGCGCGCGTCAACAAGCGTCTGCGATGCCAAGGGATAAAAATAGAACTCCTTTCTATTTCTGACGTAGATCGCGCTGAAAGTCCTGCCTCTCCCATCTCCTCATTGGTTTATAGAAGCAGGTACCCACGTGCCATCTCCTCATTAGTTATACCCACGTGGGTGATTGAAAGATGAATGTTTAGCCGGTTGTCGTGGTAATACAATGAAAGTTTAGATGCCAATCACCATATAATTTCAAAGATGAAAAAGCCTGGAAGGAG
>NC_036851.1:11987364-11987815 GCF_002910315.2 Salvelinus sp. IW2-2015 | reverse complement strand
ATATGACACACACACACACACACACACACACACACACACACCGGGATAATGCAAGTAGAGTATTGACCCCAGAAGACACACAGTTAGAGAGACAGAGCATGTCTTTGACTGAGGGGGAGAGAGAGACAGGGGGGAGGTTGACTGGGGGAAAAGTCTGGTGTTGATGGTGACGTAACGCTAGAGATGTAAGACCCAGGCACTGGGAACACTGGGCGAGTCATTGTGACTGGAGGCTGTGGGCTGTGTGATAGTAATATCATAGCTCATGGTAAATAGCTGTGAAAAGGACAGAGTGACTATTAAACCAGAACGCAACATATTCGGAACAAGAACTCTAAACACGGCTTGGGTAATCACTGTCTGTCTGTCTGTCTGTCTGTCTGTCTGTCTGTCTGTCTGTCTGTCTGTCTGTCTGTCTGTCTGTCTGTCTGTCTGTCTGTCTGTCTGTCTG
>NC_036851.1:11983507-11984304 GCF_002910315.2 Salvelinus sp. IW2-2015 | reverse complement strand
CTGTCTGTCTGTCTGTCTGTCTGTCTGTCTGTCTGTCTGTCTGTCTGTCTGTCTGTCTGTCTGTCTGTCTGTCTGTCTGTCTGTCTGTCTGTCTGTCAGTCAGTCAGTCAGTCAGTCAGTCAGTCAGTCAGTCAGTCAGTC
Source organism: Salvelinus sp. IW2-2015 (assembly GCF_002910315.2). Lineage (NCBI taxonomy): Eukaryota > Metazoa > Chordata > Actinopteri > Salmoniformes > Salmonidae > Salvelinus > Salvelinus sp. IW2-2015. Next base: position 11,984,163 of record NC_036851.1, on the reverse strand, counting down.
AGTCAGTCAGTCAGTCAGTCAGTCGGTGTGACATCCCGCCTGGTTGCGCAACCCAGCGCGTGTCCTCTATCGCCATGTGACCACCCCTTAACCCTCTACCCAGATGTCACCATGGCAACGCCAAGGCTGCCACTCCAAACAGGTTTGGGCAAACACCAAATCTAAAAAAGTCTAATAGGTCGTTCAGACAAGACTTCACTGGTTGCACTGTAAAAGTTTTCCCAGGGTCACCTCTGACCCTAAGACATTGCATGGTCATACACGCACACAGACACACACGTTGTGCTTTTGGCTGGACTGACTGGATGTTTCCTCTAGTTAAAGTCTTCCTTCAGTGGTTCATACATTCCTGCAGCATTAGAGACATGGAGGGGCCAGGAGAGGGGAGGAGAGAAGCAAGCTGGGGTCCATCTCTCTATGTTAGTGGTCTCTCCACATTCAGCTCATGCAGTCTCGTTGCCACAGACACGCAGAAACACCCAGGGCAGCAGTCACTACGGGGTTAAACCACGCAACCCCCTGTTGCTCCAGTCACTATGGGGTTAAACCACGCAACCCCCTGTTGCTCCAGTCACTATAGGGTTAAACCACGCAACCCCCTGTTGCTCCAGTCACTACGGGGTAAACCACGCAACCCCCTGTTGCTCCAGTCACTA
>NC_036851.1:11972124-11983312 GCF_002910315.2 Salvelinus sp. IW2-2015 | reverse complement strand
GAACACCCATACCACCACCACTCTCAACCCACTTTAAGCCACCAGCAACCCCTTACCTCCCGCCAATACCTACAACACGCCACAGGACCCCACTACACACCTACCACCTGCACCCGCACACCCCCCCTTACTATCATACACTCCACACCCACAATCTAATAACACCTACCCAACGCTATCACCAACTACTATAACCACTCCACACGTAAGTAACACGACCGCACACCAACCCATCTCCTCTATACAACTGAAACGAATCGTCCGTACCACCCCCTTGACCCCACGGCGTCCGCCCCCTACCTCTGCCGCACCGCCCCCCACAACACCAAGCCCCCCAATATCCCGCCTACTCTCCCCCACCACCAGACTATATCACGGGACCCCTCGCACACGACATCTCCTGCGCACCAGATCATACGCCACTCCTCCGCGGCACCAGGACCACGTCACCTGACTCCCAACCACGCACCTCCACACCACCACCACTTCTCGCACCCCCCCACCATCCCGCATCGCAACAAAACCACACCAGAACACACCGAGCCCCAAACACCAAGACCGGCAGCCCCTCTCATCCACCTCAGAAGCATTCAACCACTGGCCAGCCAACCTACTCACCTCCACCCAGACGATCACAATCAAACCCCCACCTATGCTATAGCTCACCCGCACCCCCGTAAGCCGTCCTAGACTATCCAGGGGGGGCAAGACAAATATGAGATGCTGACGAAACAGTAGTATTCTCTCCTCCTCCCTCCATTCCCCCCACACTCCTCGCCCCAAGCATCGATCAGAGAGGGGAGGCGTGCTGTCTGCAGGAGACGTGTAATCTCCGCGGAGGTGTGATTGAGTCTGGAAGTCCAGACACAAACAGACAGGATATTGATCACACAAACACAACGTGGGGATCGTGTGTGTTTCACCAGGAAAAGTCCCCCTGTACCTCTACTAGATCATCTATTTCAGGAAGAGTGTGACTGGCTGGAACATGGCAAGATGGACAACAAGAAAGAGGAAGCGAAACGAAAAGGGAACAAAAAGGGAAGTAAAAGAGAAAGGAGAAAAGCAGAAGAGGAGTTTTAGCTCGAGTCAGTTAAACAAGTTCAGAGCAGCTTGCTTTCCCTGAAGACCTACAGATGTAGGACGTTCATTTGATCACACTTTGGTTGCTGAGAATTTTCCTGCACGGCAGGAACTGCGAACTTATAGTGGGTGAACTTCAAAAAGGCTTTTAAAGTTTGTAATTTAAAATGTCAGACTTGATTTGCCCTAACGGAAAATGTATCAGCCCTGACAAAAAGTGGACCATTCATTAGAATTCACATAATAATTCACATTTCCTGTTGCTGAAGGATTATTTTCCTGCTGTGGCAAACTGGCTCAAATTCAGATGTCTCCATGTCCACACAGTCAACTCAGTCACTCGCCAAGGTGTGTATGTGTGTGCCTGTCATACCGTAGTGCTGGAAATTGCCAAGGACAATACATAAGTATCACGATGTATTGCGATTCACACGATTCTATATGTATTGCGATTCGATACTGTGATTTTATTAGCGATTTCTCACCATATGTCTGCTGAAGAGGGACAAGAGAGAGTCATGAGAAAACGAGTTTTGATCAGACATGAAAATAAAAGTGCTGAAAACAAATTGGTTCCCTATTTAAAAAGAAAATGGAGAACAAGCTATGAAGGGAAAATACTGGCGTTTTGGTGCAGGTACAGCCAACTAGCGCAAAAATAATATTGCGTTATTGTCAAAACGATACGATATATCGACAGAAATAATATCCCGATGTGTAACTGTAACGATTTCTTCCCCAATCACTGTCCACCATACCAGGCTTGCTAGTATTACTCCTAGTGCTGTTATTACTATAGTACTACTCTTAGAACCGTGTACTGTCAGCAGGCCGTCCCAAACCCATCACAGCTCAGCGCAGCGTGGTGTAGAGCAGAGCGGCCTGCCACACATTACAGCAGAGGATTATGGGTTTAGACAGGAAGAGGATCTGACAGCGGCCAGACGCTTTGGTGAGGGAGGCCACGAGACACTCAAACAGCGCCGACAGTGAGCCTCAATCTTTCCTTCTAATCCACTGGCTGTGTATCCATGTTATTAATGTGTTCTCCCTGTCATATCACAGTGTTGAGAACCGGTATTATTAAAAGACCTGAAGGGTGTTTCCTTTCCTCTTCTCTCCTCTCCTCTGCTCTCCATTCCTCTCTTCTCCCCTTCTCTCCTCTCCTCTCCACTCCTTCCTTCTCTTCACCTCTCTTCCCCTCCTCTTCTCTCCGCTCCCCTTCTATCAACCTCTCCTCTCCTCTCACACAACAGGAGGAATTATAGAACCAGGTGTCACGCTGGGAGAGATAATCACCGTTCTGCTGTGTGTGTGTGTGTGTGTGTGTGTCCGTGTTTTTGGGCAAGGTTACACACTGCAAGGTGCTGCAGAGTATTCCGAGCACAAAATCACCACCTGGCATTGTTGGCAACGGGACACAAGTACCCACATGGACACACAAACACACGAGGACACACACAAAAGGACACAAACACACACAAAGGAAGACATGAGTGTAAATTCAAGTCAATGTTGCTCCATGTAAATATTCCTAGTGTTGACGTGACAGTGTGGTGAGAAGGCAGACGGAGCGACAGTTTAAGAGGCATACACCAAGCCCAGCACTACTGAGTGTGTATGAGTGATGGATAACCCTGCACTGCCTGGACACACACACACACACACACACACACACACCTGGGTCAGTAGGGGGAAAACCTCACTCTGTCCAGAGATGACCAGGCCATGATCTCTCTCTCGCTCTTTCTCTCTCTGTAGTCAAACCCTCTTCAGATGATATCAGTTCACATCTCCCTAAGCTGCTTACGCAACGCTGGCTTAACAGCACCGACAGAGTGGTAGTGTGTGTGCGTCTGTGTATGCGCGTGTGTGTATTTTACTTGAGCTGGTGGTCCTTGGTGCTGCGTGTCTTCGTAAGGAACCTCTCGGCCAGTTTCTCCAGGTTACGACTGTAGTCCATCTCGACCTCCGCCTTCTTCCTGAAGAAGTCCTGCAGGTCCTGCAGCAGCTGCACCCTCAGCTCACACTGCTGGTCCAGACATTTCAACTGCTCCACCAGCTGGGCTCGGATCTCTACACAGGAAGGGAGGGGTTAGAGAACAGGGTCAGAAATGCGTGGCGCAGTCCTCGTTTCACAGGAGCATTGTAAAACAAGTTCTCTCACAGTGAACCGGCCTTAACGAATTTCGTTTATTTACATACCGGATTTGATGGGAGTGGGGGGGGGCTGGCCCGGTCATGGCGAGAAGGGATCCAGCTTTTGTCAAATTAACGTCAAAAGGTGTCTTTTTTTTTTTGCTAACCCTAGCCGTTTGCCAAACCTTAACCTATTTAATTAATTAATTAAAATGTTAATGCCTAGTCTAAATTAAATTAGAGAGGCCTAGATTGTATTTAAAAAAAAATATTCATACAAATAGTCTATAATATTAAAAAATATTCATACAAATAGTCTATTATATTAAACTAATATTCATACAAATAGTCTATTATATTAAACAAATATTCTATTCTGAAGTTGTGTTTTATTTTTGTGTAGGCGACCTGTTTTTCTAGGCTAAAGATGATTTATTGCAGGGCTGAAGACGCAGCGGTCAATGTTTCACTTTTCAATAAAACATTTAATGTTGTTATAAGAACATTGGTCTACTTTATTTTATTACAACTTTACAGGCTAATTTGTAGAGTGCCACATTTTTACTAACGGAAACCCTGCTATGTATGTGTTTGTGTGTGTGTGTGTGTGTGTGTGTGTGTGGGTTGTGTGGGTGTGTGTGTGTGTGTGTGTTTATGTATGTATGTATGAATGTGTATGTGTGTGTGTGTGTGTGTGTTTGAGTAAGGCATCACACACACTGAATGGAGAGAGAGACTGAGGCCATGCCAAGCAGAGGATCCTGAGCGAATGTGAAGGCAGCATTTCAAGTCTTGAGGACACACACACGCATGATGCGAAACTGGATTAGGGATGACAGATGACAGACTAATGCTATGCTCTCATAGCTGCCTGGCAGACAAGAGGGCTTGAGATTCTATGAACCCCTCAGTCTTAAAATAACACACACACACGATCAGCGCTCACACAAGCACACACCCAAAACCGTACACACACGCACACGCACACACACACATAAACCGTTGTTCGTGTCCTACCTTTACACCCCCTGCTGTATATGAAGCGGATGGCTTTAGCTTCCATATTGCTGAGCCTGAGTGAGTGTGGCCACTGTCTGACACTAACTCTCAGCAACTCTGCTCTGCTCTGCCGCTTACAGCTGAGAGGACAGTTTCACAAAGCCACAAAGAGAAGTGGGATTTACAACTATCTGTCTGACTGTAAACTCTGTCTGAAAGCTATGCCCTCCCTCCCTCCCTCCCTCCCACACACACACACACAGACACACAGACACACACAGACAGACACAGACACAGACACACACACAGACACAGACACACACACAGACACAGACACACACACAGACACACACACACACACACACTGCAGCCTCCCATCTTGATATTCATTCTCTGCTGATTAGAGGGTAGACTGCCTTCGAATGACATCATCTAGTTACAGTACATGATGCAGACACACAGGTCTGTGTGTAATAAGGCAGGTGTGTGTGTGTACTACAGTTTGGCTTGCAGCCTTTGTCTACATGTGTCTGTGTTGTGTGTTGAATGATGTCTGCTGTTTGTGTACAGTAATTTGCTGTTTGCTGGCTGTGTCATCTTGAATGACGGGAAATGATTCATTGTCATGCCTGGATGCGGCACACACACTACACACTACACACTACACACACACACACACACACACACACACACACACTTTGGCCTGTAATTACCCAGACAATGCAACAGGAAGACACACACAACACAGGCAAACCAGATACATACCAAATGACTTGCACAACTTATTTCACACAAAAATAGAGAGAACTGAGAAAAGACTCATAGAAGAATATGAGGGAAAGGGGAAGAGAAATGGAGAGAAACAGTAGAAGGGGGACAAGAGAGAGACCAGGAGGAGAGATGATTAGTAAAAAATGGTTACTTTTATATGTCCACTCTCTCAACTTCTATCCTTTGTACCTCTCAACCTCTTCTTTCTCTGATGCCCTATGTTTGAAGGAGGCTGTCTTGCCTTCGACCTGGATGATAAGTGCTCTCTCACATGTCCAACCTCTTCCTCTCCTCCCTGCTTCCGCGTCCGGTAGTATTACATTGCTTTACGTTCAGCTGGCTCTACCAGTCGTACTCTCTCTAAAGGAGTTGAAGGCGGTCGGGAATCGCTGTGCAGGTATATTGTAGGATTTGGAGGTACATCCTATTGGATCCCTGTGCATAGGTCAGCGATTCAGTGTATGATACAACACAGCGTCGGCTGGTCGCCTGGATGTGTCTAAAATAAATATACTAGAACGTCTTTAGTACGCGTGGTTAAATTTAACTGAACCAGTACCAGAAGTAGTACTTCTCATGACCACCGAAGGACTTCCGTATGACCTTAACAAAGTACCTTCTCTCTGTAGCCTCTCAATGTGCATTAGTTATTGATAGTAAAAATAATATGTGTAATGTATTTTCTCTCTTCAGGGTAATAGGGTGTGTCTTGCGTGGAGCAAGCCCGTGCGCCACTCCAAACCCACAACATGGAGCTGGGACGAAGCGTCCGTCTGCAGGATGAGGCCACGACGTTCAGCTGCAGCTGGTCTCCTTCTAAACCCCATAGCCCAATGCGCTTCACGCCCGTCTGCACACGCTAGCGTGGTACTCCATGCTCCATCCATACCGGAGGAGAAGACAAGTGCGCTGGACCGCCTTGCGCTGCTGCAGAACCCAGGTTCAAGAGTAGCGCGCACACACGCACACACTGCTATATTAAGACTGCGCAAGTAGCATTTGCTGGGGCTCAGACTGGGTGCCTACTGATGCCACGCCATCAGGACACACTCTTTGCCACTAAGGGATGAGCTTCCTATTTTCGGTTGTACTGTCTTACCAAAATATCAGAACTTGCAGAAATGCGAACATATAATGTTTGTCATATGGTATCTTTACTTATTTTTCTTTCTAAATTGGACTATGTTAGACTTACTTAAGAATATAGTAGTTCCTGCCTCTAACAGAACCAGCGCATGGATGAAAGTGGACAAGCCAAATATCTTGGTAGATACTTGAAGTCGTAGAGTAAGTTTTGTAGGGAATGTATCAAATAGTCTCAAAATTTATCACCTGTTACTTGCTGCTTTCATCAGTTTTTATATGATATCGGTTCAATTCTCGCATAATAACTTTCTCTATGAGTTTATGAAGAGAGTGATAGCCAATATGAAATATGCATAGGGTCCGCTTCTCTTGCCCTAGCAAAATAGACCTGAATGCCCCCAAAACCTTTCTTACTTAGACACCACTCTTGTAGCCTTGCCGACAGATAGGCCAGGCTTGACAATCATGTCGTAGAATTACTCTATCGTTAACACAGCGGTGTTGCATGTGTTTGGCGAGCGTCATGAGGCTGGAGATCACCTTCTGTCTGTGCTTGATTGAGTTTGAAATAACAGCATGGAGAGACTTCCAAAAGGCAGGGTGAGTGCCTCATGGAAGTCATTGGTTCTTCTATCTGTTGCTCTGTGTTTTACGCTGCAAGTGGAATAGTCTCACGTGTCCATCATTCGCTTTGGCACAAAAAGGGCTTCAATACACGCAGAGGATCTTGCTGCTCACGCTTAAGCACTTGTCACTACAATCAATACCACTCCTTATGAGATCATCAAGAACTTACAAGGAGAAGCAGGACTTCAATCGTTTGTGCACACGCAAAGGCCACACGAGGTCCAGCAAGCACCAGTGACCGTCTCCTAAAGTTGATTCAGCTGCGCGGATCGGTGGCACCACAGTACCATGAGGCGTTCGCTAAGGATGTGCAGTCTAGGCCAGGTGGTGAGTGGCATCTGACGCTCAGTTGAGGGAGATATCTTATGGAGGATTGCGCTGGTGTCAAGAAAGGCGCCCAGCTCGAATAGAAGCCCACTTCTCTTCCCAGGAAAAACATCAGCCGGGCAGACCTGTACTTGCTTGCAAAGGTTACACGGGATTGGACTGCCCTGGGGTAAGCAAGATGTTTTCGTCTGATGAAGTCCCTTTCGATTCGCTTTCGGGATCCTGGGCATTCTGGAAAAAAGCTTTGTCCGGAGAGCACATGTGTGAAGCTGGATAACATCAGTTCTGTGTCAATTGTACATACCAGTACAATGTACTCCTGAGTCCATTCAATTCTCCGTGCTCGCGCGCTTGTGCTCTTCTCATGCATAGGGAAAGTGGGCTTCACTCACAACTCTCTCCTGCCTAGGGAATACGGTCGATAATTAAGAGATGGTTACCGGGGGAAACACATCCTCCAAAAGGAGTCGGAACTTCTTAACCAACCAGTTCGGGGATTATTCTTCAGTACACCTGCCCGTCCCCCGCTCTCCCAGCCTACGGTTTGGAAACCTCCACTCTTTTATTCTGCTCATTCTGTTCATGAGAATATTGTGAGGTAATATTATGAGCCTCAAGCCCGCCCGACTGCCAGTATTATCTCCCTCCATCGCATGGAGAACAAAGACCACTGGCCTCAAGGGATAACACTGGTCGTCTCACTGAGATAAAACGACACTGCACGAACAAGCAAAAAACATTGAGAACACGGCAAGCCGACGCAAGCACGAGCGCACGACGCAGCAACGCACGAACACAACACACCACACACCACTCCGCACAACACGACACACACACCACACCAACCATGGTAACACAACAACACACCACGAGAAAGCACAGGTTTTCCTTGAAACGCTTTTTCCAGGAATGCCTTAACTAACGTATCCTGTGACGTTAGCCTGCAGGGGGTTGGAGTACAAGGAAACAGGCCAACGAAGGTTTCCTCCTCCAGGAACTCCGCTGTGTCCTTGGTTTTTTAGAAAAATGTTGCGTGTGTGGTGTTTTTTACATGACTTCTCTAACTATATCCGCGGTGTTCGTGTGGGCAAGTAACTGTGTGTCTAACGTTTTGTATTTCAGCCAGATGTGTGTGTGTGTGTGTGTGTGTGTGTGTGGTGTGTGTGTGTGTTGTGGTGTGTGTGTGTGTTTGTGTGTTGTGTTGGGTGTGTGTTTGTGTGTGGTGTTGTGTGTGTTGTGTGTGTTGTGCTGTTTATTGAGTGAATTCCTGGCTGTGCCACCAGTTTTCTGGCTTTTGCACACACTCTCCATACTGCCGTAGTGATCTAATCAAAATATAAGCATATGTTGTGGTGGTGGGGATTTGACTTTGTTTGCGCTATGTGGTTTATTACTTTACAGAACATATGGTGTGTGTGTTGTGTGTTGTACGAAGCCGGGGGTACATTTGTCTCTCTTCTAATGCGAGCAGACCAGATTAAAGGCGGCTTTCAGGAGCTGTCTGGCAACGCCGAGAAGTTGACAGACTGGCAGACAGGACGTGTTGTGGTTCTGTGTAGGCCTGGAGTCGGAGCTGCTCTGTCCTGGAAGGACCTGAATGAAACAGAGTACCAGTTTTGCGCTGGTAGGCAGTGCTGCTTTTACTGGTCCAGAGATTTGTGATAGGCCAGAGGCATGGTCAGGGTAGCCGTATACAGTATGTATCTGCGCCGAGGCCTCGAAGTGTCTGCGTGTGTGTCCTTTTACAATGGCTCACTGCTGTTTAGGCATGAAGCTGGTTGACCTGCTGCCTGCAACCATGTACATTGGTAGTAGTGGTATGATGAAATCAGTGTGTGACTGCATAGCGCTGTCACAGGGACGAAGCTGTTTCCTATGGGTTTGGGTGGTCTCTTGTTTTCATGCGCTTTTTGGTTTGTCCCGTGTAAGGCTGTGCTCACGGCTTCTCGTACACTGGGGATCTACAGGAGTCTGGGGTTCCAGTCTGGTCTGGAAATTATTTTAGCTTCCCTCTTCCCCACCTCTCTGTCTCCCCACCCCCCTCCCCCTCTCCCTCTCCTCTCCTGCTGAATAAAGCTCACCTGTAACTCAATATGGATGTGGTGATAGGGGAGAGGTTGCTCGTTCTGCCTTTGTTTCTCTGACTATCCCTCCTTCTCCTCTGTGTGTCCACATTCTTCCTCCTTTCTCCCCACAGGCTTCCTTTTTTCCCTTAACCTCGTTCGTTTATTTCCCACTTTACTTCAAGCAGGCTGTCTGTCAGTAGACAGCATCACCCGTGTCCTGGTCCCTGCCTTCCTGCCGGTCCAGGATACTCATTGGACAGATGGCTCTGTGGGTCCGCCTGTCTAAGACACTCACATTGTTTTTCCTGTTGGCGTGGTGTTGTTGTTGTTGCTGTAGTTAGTAGTGTTTTGATCTTAGGTTAGTGTGTGTGTGGTGTGTGTGTGTGTGTGTGTGTGTGTGCTGTTGTTGTGTGTGTGTGTGTTGTGTGGTGTGGTTGTGTGTGTTGTTGTGTGTGTGTGGTGTGTGTGTGTGTGTGTGTGTGTTTGGGTGTGTTTGGTGATGTGTGTTGGTGTGTGTGTGTGTGCCGTGTGTGCCGCCGCGTGTGTGTGGTTCAATTGTGTTGTCTCGGGTGTCAGGTCCTATTTTGAGTCCATCTCTGTGGAACCAACCTGTACACCCTCCCGACCCTCAGCCTGCCACCAATGTGTTGCCCACAGTACAGCTTCGACCCCAGTCTTACCTCAGGAACGCCCTGTCACATCTCTTGCCCTATTCCGCTGACTGTTGTCTCTCACACCCTACTTGTGGAGCCAGACAACGTGAGCATTACGGTTGTTGTTTGGGACTGGTTGAAACATGAGGAGTAACTACTTGTAGGGCTTATATCGGGCCAGAGAGCTCTTCACATCAGGCAGCCATCCCATTGGCTCTGAGTGGCTTTGGCGAGTCCTGCCTCAGGATGTGGAAAGTCTGGACAGAGGGTCAGGTCCCGGGGACTGGGAACTGTTTCTGAAGACGTACTGCCGTGATCTCAGTTCTTGTTGAATTGTTGTGTGCCTCCCCATGTGAAATAGTGTGTGTGCGTGTGTTGTTGTGTGTGTGTGGTGTGTGTGTGTGTGTTGTGTGTGTGGTGTGGTGCAGTGCTGTTGTGTGTGGTTGTGTGTGTTGTGTGTGTGTGTGTTGTGTGTGTAGGTTGTGTGTGTGTTGGTGTGTGTGGTGTGGTGGTGCGTATGTGTGTGCGTCTGAAAGAGAGGAACTGTCAACTATCAGTACAGGTGGTGGCAGGGGTAAAGTCTGCCCTATTACATAGTTTTAAACCGCCATACGAACATCATTTTTAAACCACACCCTTCCCCTTTCCTTTCCGTCCTCCTCCATGCCCCGGCCCCATCCCCCTCAATCCCGTCGCACCGCTTCCTCCTTTCTTTCCACCACCCATCCCTGTTCTCCTCTACCTTCTACCTTGAACGCCAAGAACATCTAGGTGGCTGGGGATGCTGTGGTCTGGGTGTAGGCCCTTGGCAGCGGGTTCTCTCGGTGGCAGGTCCTTCAAGGGGGGGCTCCTGGGTCCTGGGAGGGTGTTCGCCTGGTCTGGGGCGGGGTTCCTTTGCTCCGTTGCTCCTGTGTGGAAAGTGCTGGGGGCTAACGATTGGGCGGTTGGAAGTCCTTCAGGTTCTGGCACAAGTTGGGATTGCTTGCCTTGTAGCGGTTTGGACCCTGTAAGGCTATGGTCCAAATCCCAGGGTGGAGTGGTGGGCCAGGTCGACAATGAGGTGGTTTTTGAGGCACAGTCTCGTGGAAAGGCGTTGCCGTTCACCCCCGTATGGTGGCAAGGGTATTTTCGTTGGTGCACTTTGGCGGAAAGTGGATATAAGCTTTTCAATTTCCTCCTTGCAGTGCTGGGGGCCACCTCTTTCCCTGCTTGGGCCTCAGGTCATTTGTTGTGCATCCCCCCTCTCTCTCTCTCTCTTCTCTTCCCTGTCCGTTCTTCTTCTCCTCTCTCTCTCTCTCTCTCTCTCTTCTTCTCTCTCTTTCTCTTCTCTCTTCTCGTATCTCTCTCGTTCTCTCTCTCTCTTCTCTCTCTCCTTCCTCTCTTCCTTCTCTCCTTCTCTCTCTCTCTCTCCTTCCTTCCTCTCCTCTCTCTCTCTTG
>NC_036851.1:11958289-11972099 GCF_002910315.2 Salvelinus sp. IW2-2015 | reverse complement strand
GTTAGTCAGTGACACACTCGAACCCAGATTTAGGAGTACTTATCCTTGGACCATGACATCTGGAGAGCCTTCCTAACGTGGAGGTTAGACTAGCCAGAGACTGAAGAAGATTTGATCAATGCGAGAGAATCTTGAACATCATATTTTGCTCCTCATCCTGTCAGTGCCAAATTCAAATAACACAACAGCTCTCCTAGGCTCACGAGAGACGGAGAGCCCCGAGTCACTTAACAAATTACAAGAGCATGTCAGTATCACCTTGACCTCTGAGACTCGACTAAGCAGAACGATGTAAATCTTAACTGATACGACATAGCTGCACTCCTTCTTCACATCTACTTAAGCAGATACTCCAGTTTTTGAAAGTAACTACACATCGATCGTCATTGAACCACTACAGATCCATCCTCACAAAGAGAGCATTGTCGCAAGGAAAGAGTGATAGAATAACAATTAATTAGACACCAAGAGCAGTCGTAGACTGAGCATTAATACGGAACGCATTGATATTCCAGTACAACCAACGAGCGTAACACACTTAATCAGCTCTCCTCGTCACATCACCATTGGGTGTTTACAAGGTACAGGTCTGAATGATTGATTGAGGAGTGATAAGTCTCCTCCACTCTTCTCTCCTTTATTTTGTTGAGTTCCTTTGTACGTAGTTGTGTGTTGTGTGTTGTGTTGTGTGGTTGGGTGTGTGTGTGTGTGTGTGTGTGTGTGTGTGTGTGTGTGTGTGTGTGTGTGTGTGTTAGTGGTGTGTGTGTTGGTGCTAAGGAGGTATTGAAGGGTATATATGTACATGTATTGGTGAGAGTTATTAAGGACTATGCATAGATAATAACAGAGTAGTAGCAGCAAAGGCGTTCAGAAAGGGACAAGTGCAAAGTCTGGGTAGCCATTTCATTAGAGTTCAGGAGTCTTATGGTTTGTGGGCGGCGATAGAAAGGCTGTTTAGGAAGCCTTTTTGGACCTAGACCTATTGGCGGCGTCCGGGTCTGCTTGCCGTGTTTTCTTAGTAGCAGAGAACAGTCTAATGCCAGGGTGCTGGAGTCTTTACGGCGCTTCGGGGTTAGAAGATGTTTGCTTGATTGGGGGTGAGTGGTGCTTCGTCCTTCTTTTCCATGTATCCAACAAATCATCTCCTTAGCGCTGTGTTAGCCATACAGACGTGATTGGTGCGTGATTTCAAGTCGGGAGAACACCGGACAAGTGGTACTGGAGAGCCCAGTCTAGTCCATGAGGCTTCTAACACAGCTCTCTACCCCAAGCATAAGACTAACTGCATTTGCCATTCCCCTCTGTGTGTGACGCTGCTGCTACTCTTGTTTGATTATCCTATGCAATAAGTCCACTTTATAACTCGACAACAGTGTACATTATACCTCGATACCGTGCCCCGACAACTTGAATCTCAAGTACCGGTACCCCCGTATATAGCGAAGGCAGCATCGGTGGTTTGTGAGGAGCTCTTGTCTTTTGCAAGGAAAAGATGAAGGGTTGATGTCTGGTTAGTTAGACACGACCATAGCGGCCTCTTACCAAGAAAGCAAAGGTAACTGAACTAAATGACTATCGCCCCGTAGCACTCACTTCTGTCATCATGAAGTGCTTTGAGAGACTAGTCAAGGATCATATCACCTCCACCTTACCTGTCCCCCTAGACCCACTTCAATTTGCTTACCGCCCCAATAGATCCACAGACGATGCAATCGCCATCACACTGCACACTTCCCTAACCCATCTGGACAAGAGGAAAAGGAATGCTGTTCATTGACTACAGCTCAGCCTTCTACACCATAGTACCCTCCGAGCTCATCATTAAGCTCGAGACCCTGGGTCTCAACCCCGCCCTGTGCAACTGGGTCCTGGACTTCCTGACAGGCCGCCCCCCGGGTGGTGACGGTAGGAAACAACACCTCCACTTTGCTGATCCTCAACACTGGGGCCCCACAAGGGTGCATGCTCAGCCTCCTCCTGTTCACCCATGACTGCATGGCCACGCACGCCTCCAACTCAATCATCAAGTTTGCAGACAACACAACAGTAGTAGACTTGATTACTAACAATGACGAGATAGCCTACAGGGAGGAGGTGAGGGTTCTGGGAGTATGGTGCCAGGAAAATAACCTCTCACTCAACGTCAACAAAACAAAGGAGATGATCGTGGACTTCAGGAAACAGCAGTGGGGGCACCCCCATATCTACATCGACGGGACTGCAGTGGAGAACGTGGAAAGCTTCAAATTCCTCAGCGTACACATCACTGACAAACTGAAATGGTCCACCCATACAGACAGTGTGGTGAAGAAGGCGCAACAGTGCCTCTTATACCTCAGGAGGCTGAAGAAATTTGACTTGGCACCTAAAACCCTCACAACCTTTTACAGATGCACAATTGAGAGCATCCTGTCAGGCTGTATAGCCGCCTGGTATGGCAACTGCCCCCGCCCGCAACCACAGGGCTCTCCAGAGGGGGGTGCGGTCTGCCCAACGCATCGCTGGGGGCAAACTACCTGCTCTCCAGGACACCTACAGCACCCCATGTCACAGGAAGGCCAAACAGATCATCAAGGACAACAACCACCCAAGCCTCTGCCTGTTCACCCCGCTATCATCCAGAAAGCGAGGTCAGTACAGGTGCATCAAAGCTGGGACCGAGAGACTGAAAAACAGCTTCTATCTCAAGGCCATCAGACTGTTAAATAGCCATCACTAGCACATTAGAGGCTGCTTACCATATACAGTACATAGACTTGAAATCACTGGCCACTTTAATAAATGGAACACTAGTCACTTAAATAATGTTTACTATTCTTGCATTACTCATCTCATATGTATATACTGTATTCTATCCTATTCTACTGTATCTTAGTCTATGCTGCTCTGACATTGCTCGTCCATATTTTTATATATTCTTAATTCCATTCCTTTACTTAGATTTGTGTTTATTGGGTATATGTTGTGAAACTGTTAAGTATTACTTGTTAGATATTACTGCACTGTCGGATCTAGAAACACAAGCATTTCGCTACATCTGCTAAACACGTGTATGTGACCAATAACATTTGATTTGATTTGTTGTTGCAGCGAGGTCAGGGCTGACTGGACCACAGAACCAGTGTCAGATCAGCAGACGATTCAGCCCTCTATCCCTCCATCCACCCCTCTTTCACCCCGTCTCTCTCTCCCTCTCTCTCTCTTCTCTTCCATTGCGGGTGGTTGATGCCAAAATTAGTCCTACTGTATGTTGTTGCCTCTGACGTAAATGTGTTTTGTTGTTGCTTTGCCCTGCTTTGCCACTCAACCCCCCCCCCCCCCCCCCCCCTCCACCACCCCCCCTCTCTGTCCATTCCTTTCTATCCTCTCTCTCTGGGCTGACCAGCACTCTCCCTATTGTGTGTCCAAAGAGACAGTGCTGACCAGTGCTGACCTGGCCCCCCCACACACACAAAGGCTCCCATCCCCACCACTGTGGCTGGCACCACCATGCTGCCTCAGAGGGGTAGCAACCCTAGCACACACACACATAGTGACAGACATACACACTCAAAACACACAGTAGAAATCAACAGGGCTTGGAGGGAAAGGGGAAGTGTGTACATTGTCTTTTTATTGAGCTAACGAATGGATTACTAACGCTTAAATTTGTATTTGTGTATATTTTGTAAGCACACGGGAGGCGTGAATTGTGAGCTTTATCATTGACATTCAATTTCCAATTGTGTCCCCCTTTTCCAGAATCGGCTCCTCATTTTCCTTTGTTGAAACACATTTGGCAGCGATTACAGCTGTGAGTCTTTCTGGGTAAGTCTCTAAGAGCTTTCCACACCCGGATTGTGCAACATTTGTCCATTATTCTTTTCAAAATTCTTCAAGCTCAGTCAAATTGGTTGTTGATCATCGCTAGACAACCATTTTCAGGGCTTGTCATAGATTTCCAAGTAGATTTAAGTCAAAACTGTAACTCGGACACTTGGTAAGTTTCTCTGGTGTAGATTTGGCCTTGTGTTTTAGGTTATTGTCCTGCTGAAAGGTGAAATAATCTTCCAGTGTCTGGTGGAAAGCAGACTGAACCAGGCTTTCCTATTACAAGCATCCCCTTAACATGATGCAGCCACCACTGAAAATATGGAGGGTGGTACTCAGTAATGTGTTGTATTGGATTTGCTCCAAACATAACACTTTGTATTCAGGCCCAAAAGTTGAACTGCTTTGCCACATTTTTTGCAGTATTACTTTAGTACCTTGATGCAAACAGGATGCATGTTTTGGAATATGTTTTATTCTGTACAGGCTTCCTTCTTTTCACTCTGTCAATTAGGTTAGTATTGTGGAGTAACTGTTTTAAAGTCACCTGAACGGTTTCCTTCCTCTCCGGCAACTGAGTAAGGAAGGATGCCTGTATCTTTGTAGTGACTTTGTAGTGACTGGGTGAATTGATACACCATCCAAAGTGTAATTAATAACTTCACCTAGGGGTGGGCGGTATACCGTATTTTATGATATACCGGTATTGATGCACGGACCGGTTTGGGTTTTTACTTTACCTTCTATACCGGTATTTGAATGTTTGATTTGTTAAATGTGATACGCCATGTGTAAATGTACATTTTTATAGTTTACTTTGCTACTTGAGTCATCTCTCTCTGCTTTTTCTCTCCATGCCACTTTCCACACAGACCTAGTCACACCCCCTGTCACTCAAGGAGCACATTTGATGTTCCTCAACCACGAGACACTTGCGTTCAGTCTGCATGGTCAATGCAGCACATGCGACAATGTTGATGACAACAATGCTGTTTTCACTTTTCTTCTTAATATAAAACCACAAGCGTTCTATAATGACACTATTAGTTTGCGTTTCTTACATCAGCAAACAGCTAGTTTGTCTTTTCTTAGCAAGTTGCCCTAAATCTTGTGAGACACTAATTGTTAGCCGCTAATGCTAATAGCTAGCTAATAAATGTGCTGAGTCAGAGCAAACGTAGCTAGCTAATACAGCCTGATAATACCAGTGATGGTGTAGACCTAAATCAGCATGTTGTTTGTTCAACAGTATCTTCTAAATCAAAGAGGAATATACAAAGCAAGAATATGTTAGCTACATGAAGTAGCTAAGAGAAAACACGCAATGTAGCCAAAGCTTATAGGGTCCCCTAGGAAACACTTATCAACACTTTAGTTCCTACCCTGTCACAATAACTCCTCCCTGTCATTTGTTGTCATCTCAAATAACACTGTATTCAATGTGCCCACTATTGTATTCTAACTATGGAATTAGAATAGTCATTCTATTTCCATGATTCCAACAGTTTTGCTCTAATTTGGTTAAAAATAAGTCCTAGATTATTTGCCAAGATTGTGCAGCCCTACGTGGCAGTGTGGAAATTATCTCAATTGAACAGTGGTGTAAAGTAAAAATACTTTCAAGTACTACTTAAGTACACATACTTTTAAGTACTACTTAAGTAGTTTTCTTTGGTATCTGTACTTTACTTTAATATTTTTATTTTTGATTACTTTTACTTCATTACATTCCAAAAGAAAATACTGTACTTTTTACTCCATACATTTTCCCTGATACCTAAAAGTACTCGTTACATTTTGAATGCTTAGCAGGACAGGAAAATGGTCCAATTCACGCACTTATCAAGAGAACATCCCTGGTCATCCCTACTGCCTGTCACGACTTCCGCCGAAGTTGGTGCCTATCCTTGTTTGGGCGGCGTTCGGCGGTCGACGTCACCGGCTTTCTAGCTGCCACCGATCTACGTTTCTTTTTCCATTTGTTTTGTCTTGATTGTACACACCTGGTTCCCATTACGTTATAATTGATTCCCTATTTAACCCTCTGGTTCCCATATGGTTATGTGCGTGTTTGTTCTTTGTTTAGTGTTCTAGACTTCTGTGAGCTGGTGTGTTTTTCCCTGCGTGGAAATTACTGTTTCTTTTCGAGTAAAGTACGTCTTTTACTCAGTTCTGTGTCCTGCGCTTGACTCCGTCCTAACCGCTGCACACTGACACTTGACACTGCCTCTGATCTGGAGGACTCACTAAACACAAATGCTTTGTTTGTAAATTATGTCTGAGTGTTGGAGTGTGACCCTGGCTATCCGTAAATAAAATTTAAAAAGAAAATGGTACCATCTGGTTTGCTTAATATAAGGAATTAGAAATTATTTATACTTTTACTTTTGATACTTAAGTACATTTGATCAATTTCATTTACGTTTGATACTTAAGTATATTTAAAACCAAATACTTTTAGACTTTTACTCAAGTAGTATTTTACTGGGTGACTTTCACTTTTACTTGAGTCATTTTCTATTAAGGTATTTGTACTTTTACTCAAGTATGACAGTTGGATACTTTTTACACCACTGCAATTGAGTGCAGGAAATGCAGAAATTATACAAATGCTGAAATTTGTTTTGGTTGAAGTTGAATTGAACAGCATAAAACAATCAGAATGGAAATCACTTATAATGTATATGTTGTCACCCTAGAATCACTCACTACCCATAAAGCAAAACGCAGAACTTTTATTATTCCAAAACATAAAATACCACCAAATACCGTCCAATTTTTTAAAAATACAGTGATATAATATTTTGGCAATATCACCCAGCCCTAGTTTCACCATGCTCAATGTCTGCTTTTTTATTTGTACCCATCTACCAATAGGTGCCCTTCTTTGCAAGGCATTGGAAAACATCCCTGGTCTTTGTGGTTGAATCTGTGTCTGAAATTCTCTGCTCAACTGAGGGACCTTACAGATAATTGTATGGGTGGGGTCCAGAGATGAGGTAGTCATTCAAAAATCATGTTAAACACTATTATTACACACAGAGTGAGTCCAAGCAACTTATTATGTGACTTGTTAAGAACATTTTTCCTCCTGAACTTATTTAGGCTTGCCATAACAAAGGGCTTGAATACTTATTGACTCAAGAAATTTCAACTTTTCATTTTTTATTCATTTGTAAACATTTAAAAAAACAATTCCACTTTGACATTTTGGGGTATTGTGTGTAGGCTAGTAACCAAACAATTACATGTAATTCACTTTAAATTCAGGCTGTAAGGAATTTGAAATGTCAATGTCAAAATGTGGAAGAAGTCAAGGGGTGTGAATACTTTCTGAAGGCACTGTATGTGTGTGACCTCTGATTTATGGGAGTTAGGATCAATGTTCCCTCAAAGTTATTGGAGCTGCTGAGCACAAACTTGAATGTTGTGAAAATTCTGTGCAACTTCCAGCGCATGTTTACTGTGAACACTGATGCTTCACCCGCTTTAAGTTAGTTTTAACAGTGGCCAAGTCATCTACGGTGGCTATTTGATCATAATGTAGGCCTACCAGAGTGGCCTACCATCAGAAACAATGGAGAAAATGCATTGCATACCATTTTAACATTGACATAGCTGTTCTATCATTCAGCCTACAGTAGCAGCCAATGTGTGGTGTTCAATGTGGGCCTACATTCCATGAGACTTGAAAAAAACATGCAGGGCTTGACATTAACCTGTTTATTAATTTGTCCTTCAGATAAGGTGACTGAAAATGTTGTGTTGTTTGATGCATGAAACCACTTCAGAAAATAAAATGCATTATTATTCCCATAGCATTATTACAGAGAATCAGACAAATTATGCTACCCTCTGCCTATTGGCTACTTAGATTATTCACACATGCCTCAAAATACAACACTGCCCCTTTAAGACAAAAATATATATTTTCCTGACTTGCTTTTCAAAGATGTCTAGGAATGTACATGTTTTGTGCTCTTGCAGGAAGAAATCAATTCCCTATTGCTGACTACAAATTATCTATAACTGAGCTAATAACTCACTAACTAGCAAAGGATATGAACAAAATGTGCACACGTGGCTACATGCAGCTCTTGCTATGATCTCAAAACAAGCGCATCTACCCACGACCACAGCTGTAAACACAGTCCAAGTTCAAAGTAAACGGCACAGATCCAAATATGGCAATGGTCTATTTGTGTAAAGCCCTACTGCACCTCTGATTGGTTATGCCGCAGCGGTCTGTGTAGAGTACAGGCTGAGTCTTGCCCAATAGAATCCTTCTCTGATGCATTGTGTCTACAACAAAATCTCTTGCATAGTTTGTTTTGTTTTGGTATACTACACTGAAAGTAACTAATATTGATTCGATCACAAATTGCCACAGTAAAGGGAAACATTGATAGTGTTAACTAACAGGGAAACTCCAGGAAGTTAAATCTGGTTATTCCCTCCGTGGGCTGATATTTCTTCTGGGCTCTGCGCGGCAGTCTTGCTCCTGCGCGTCTGCTCATGCGCGCAGTTTAGTGAGAACATTGGTTAGGAGTCACCCATTTAAGCCTGTTCCATATCGGGAAAGAAGGGTAAAAACAAGAGAACGACTCCGGGCTCTGGGACTCCTGCACCCAGAACACCCCAACACAACACACACATCACTCCACAATCAAATCAGGAGGGATGAGCAGTGGGGCCCCGTCGCGGACCCCGATGTCTTGCTCCCAGACAAACTAAACAACTTCTTCGCTCGCTTTGAGGACAATACAGTGCCACCGACACGGCCCGCTACCAAAACCTGCGGACTCTCCTTCACCGCAGCCAACCCTCGCAAGGCTGCCGGCCCAGACGGCATCCCTAGCCGCGTCCTCAGAGCATGCGCAGACCAGCTGGCTGGTGTGTTTACGAACATATTCAATCAAACCTTATCCCAGTCTGCTGTTCCCACATGCTTCAAGATGGCCACCATTGTTCCTGTACCCAAGAAAGCAAAGGTAACTGAACTAAATGACTATCGCCCCGTAGCACTCACTTCTGTCATCATGAAGTGCTTTGAGAGACTAGTCAAGGATCATATCACCTCCACCCTACCTGATACCCTAGACCCACTTCAATTTGCTTACCGCCCCAATAGGTCCACAGACGACGCAATCGCAATCACACTGCACACTGCCCTAACCCATCTGGACAAGAGGAATACCTATGTAAGAATGCTGTTCATCGATTACAGCTCAGCATTTAACACCATAGTACCCTCCAAACTCGTCATTAAGCTTGAGACCATGGGTCTCGACCCCGCCCTGTGCAACTGGGTTCTGGAACTTTCTGATGGGCCGCCCCCCTGGTTGTGAAGGTAGGAAACAACATCTCCACCCTGCTGGTCCTCAACACTGGGGCCCCACAAGGGTGCGTTCTCAGCCCTCTCCTATACTCCCTGTTCACCCATGACTGCGTGGCCATGCACGCCTCCAACTCAATCATCAAGTTTGCAGACGACACTACAGTGGTAGGCTTGATTACCAACAATGATGAGAAGGCCTACAGGGAGGAGGTAAGGGCCCTCGGAGTGTGATGTCAGGAAAATAACCTCACACTCAACGCCAACAAAACAAAGGAGATGATCGTGGACTTCAGGAAACAGCAGAGGGAGCACCCCCCTATCCACATCGACGGGACAGTAGTGGAGAAGGTGGAAAGTTTTAAGTTCTTTGGCGTACACATCACGGACAAACTGAAATGGTCCAACCACACAGACAGCGTGGTGAAGGCGCAACAGTGCCTCTTCAACCTCGGGAGGTTGAAGAAATTTGGCTTGTCACCAAAATCACTCAAACTTTTACAGATGCACAATCGAGAACATCCTGTCGGGCTGTATCACAGCCTGGTACGGCAACTGCTCCGCCCACAACCGCAAGGCTCTCCAGAGGGTAATGAGGTCTGCACAACGCAGCACCGGGGGCAAACTACCTGCCCTCCAGGACACCTACACCACCCGATGTCACAGGAAGGCCAAAAAGATCATCAAGGACAACAACCACCCGAGCCTCTGCCTGTTCACACAGCTATCATCCAGCAGGCGAGGTCAGTACAGGTGCATCAAAGCTGGGACAGAGAGACTGAAAAACAGCTTCTATCTCAAGGCCATCAGACTGTTAAACAGCCATCACTAACATTGAGTGGCTGCTGCCAACATACTGACTCAAATCTCTAGCCACTTTAATAATAAAAAATTGGATGTAATAAATGTATCACTAGTCACTTTAAACAATGCCACTTTATATAATGTTTACATACCCTACATTACTCATCTCATATGTATATACTGTACTCTATACCATCTACTGCATCCTGCCTATGCCGTTCGGCCATCGCTCATCCATATATTTATATGTACATATTTTTATTCATTCCTTTACACTTGTGTGTATAAGGTAGTTGTTGTGGAATTGTTAGATTACTTGTTAGATATTACTGCATGGTTGGAACTAGAAGCACAAGCATTTCGCTACACTCGCATTAACATCTGCTAACCATGTGTATGTGACCAATACCATTTGATTTGATTTGAGAGAAGACAGGAGTGGAGAGAAGAGGGGCGAGGTGACAGAAGGGGAAGACGAGGGGTGAGGAGTAAGAGAGAGGGAAAGGGAGAGGAGTCGGGAAGGATGAGGAGAGGAGTTGAGGGGGGTAGCAAGGAGTAGGGAGGGGTAGCAGCAGGCTACCCAGCAGGGGTGAATTCCTCTGCAGCCCTGGCACAACTCTGTTGTTCAGGAAGTCAGTTAACTGTTTCCTTTCCACAAAACTCAGACTGAGCTAACAAATGTTCTCCAGTCAGCACTTATCCACCCACAGTGCTCTCAGCCAGCCTTGCGTCCTCCTAACACACACACACACACACACACAAACACACACACACACTCGCCCCCTTTGGCGCTCCTTTCCATCCCTTTGCAGTGACATTCAAATGTCTGCCAGCGGGCAGTATGACCTGGCGTCTGGCTCCCGCTATGTTAAACTGAGTGTAACATTAACCATTTAACCATCAGGACTTGATCAGGTCATTACACACTAACCCCCTATTAGCAGTAGCTGGGTTTCAAGGTCAGCTAAGGTGGTGGTAGTACACCCATCCACACTCAACACTACTCTAGGACTAGTACAGTACTATAGTGGTCAAAGCTGCCTATACAACACAGATACATATATGCTACTTCCTTAGCCGCCACATGCTAGCCCCTGGACAATGAACACACTGGGGGGTAGGGGTGGGGGTAGGGCTGGGAGATTTGGTCAAAATATAATATCACAGTATTTTTTTTTTAAAGACAGTTTGACGCTATTTTATGTTTTTGAATAATAAAAGTTCAATTTTTTAATTTTTTTTTGCTTTATGGGTAGTGCAGGACCCTAGGGTGGTAACACATACATACTAACTGTTTTTAATGGCTCTTTCTCCATTCTAATTGTTTTATACTGTTCAATTCAACTTCAACCAAAAATAAATCCTATCAACACTGCCACGTACGGCTGCACGATATGGGCAAACAATCTATGCCTAATTTCTAACCAAATGTTGCAATTATGATTTGACTTGTGATTTAGAGCAAAACACTGAACTGTTGGAATCATGGAAATAGAATGAGTATTCTAATTCTACAGTTAGAATATAATAGTGGCCACTTTGAATACAGTGTTTGATATGACAACGAATGAAAATGCCAGGAGGAGTTATTGTGACAATGCAGGAACCAAAGTGTTGACAAGTGTTTCCTGGGGTCCCTATAATCTTTGGCTACGTTTAATGTTTTCTCTTAGCTACTTCAAAATCAAATCAAATTGTATTTGTCACATGTGCCGAAATACAAGTGTAGACCTTACAGTTAAAGGCTTACTTACAGGCCCTTAACCAACAATGCAGTTCAAGAAATAGAGTTGACTAAATCAAAAAACATTTACTAAATAAACTAAAGTACAAAGTAACAAAACACATTTGCATAACAATAACGAGGCTATTTACATGGGGTACCAGTACACAGTCAATGTGCGGGGGTATAGGTTAGTCGAGTTGACTTGGGGGACTGGAGTCTTTGACAATTTTTTGGTCCTTCCTCTGACACCGCCTAGTATATAGGTCCTGGATGTCAGGAAGCTTGGCCCCAGTGATGTACTGGACCGCACGCACTACCTTCTGTAGCGCCTTACGGTCACATGTAGAGCAGTTGCCATACCAGGCGGTGATGCAACCGGTCCGGATGCTCTCAGCGGTGCAGCTGTAGAACTTTTTGAGGATCTGGGGACCCGTGCCAGATCTTTTCAGTCTCCTGAGGGGGAAAAGGTGTTGTCGTGCCCTCTTCACAACTGTCTTGGTGTGTTTGGACCATGATATTTCATTGGTGATGTGGACACCAAGGAACTTGAAACTCTCGACCCACTCCACTACAGCCCCGTCGATTTTAATGGGGGCCTATTCAGCCCTCCTTTTCCTGTAGTCCACGAACATCTCCTTTGTCTTAATCACATTGAGGGAGAGGTTGTTGTCCTGGCACCACACTGCCAGGTATCTCACCTTCTCCGACTGTTGTGTCGTCAGCAAACTTAATGATGGTGTTGGAGACGTGCTCGGCCACACAGTCGTGGGTGAACAGGGAGTACAGGGGTGGGGGGACTAAGCACGCACCCCTGAGGGGCCCCAGTGTTGAGGATCAGCGTGGCAGATGTGTTGTTGCCTACCCTTACCACCTGGGGGCGGCCCGCCAGGAAGTCCAGGATCCAGTTGCAGAGGGAGGTGTTTAGTCCCAGGGTCCATAGCTTGGTGATGAGTTTGTGGGGACTATGGTGTTGAACGCTGAGCTGTAGTCAATGAACAGCATTCTCACATAGGTGTTCCTTTTGTCTAGGTGGGAAAGGGCAATGTGATTGAGATTGCGTCATCTGTGGATCTGTTGGGGAGGTATGCAAATTGGAGTGGGTCTAGGGTTTCCGGCATGATGGTGTTGATGTGAGCCGTGACCAGCCTTTCAAAGCATTTCATGGCAACTGACGTGAGTGCTACGGGGCGGAAATCATTTAGGCAGGTTACCTTTGCTTTCTTGGGTATAGGGACTATGGTGGTCTGTTTGAAACAGGTCGGTATTACAGACTCGGGCAGGGAGACGTTGAAAATGGTAATCAGCCTGGCCACGCGGCTTTGTAAATGTTGACCTGTTTAAAGGTCTTGCTCACATCGGCTACGGAGAGCGTGATCACACAGTCGTCCGGAACAGCTGGTGCTCTCATGCATGCTTCAGTGTTGCTTGCCTAGAAGCGAGCATAAAAGGCATTTAGCTCGTCTGGTAGGCTCGCGTCACTGGGCAGCTCGCGGCTGGGTTTCCCTTTGTAGTCCGTAATATTTTTCAAGCCCTGCCACGTCCAACGAGTGTCAGAGCCAGTGTAGAAGGATTCAGTCTTAGTCCTGTATTGACGCTTTGCCTGTTTGATGGTTCATCTGAGGGCATAGCGGGATTTCTTATAAGCGTACGGATTAATGTCCCGCTCCTTGAAAGCGGCAGCTCTAGCCTTTAGCTCGGTCCGAATGTTGCCTGTAATCCATGGCTTCTGGTTGGGAAATGTACGTACGGTCACTGTGGAAACAACGTCATCGATGCACTTATTGATGAAGCCGGTGACTGAAGCTCATTTCCTGCATTTCTACCTATTTTGACATGGCTTAGGCCTATGACCAGGGTTGTTACGGATACAGGTATCCTATGACCAGGGTGGAAAATAAACATTTTACCGACAGGCCAGGTGTATTCAGAACGCGTTCAACATTAAATGAAAACTCAAAATTCAATGACTTTGTAGTTTTAAGATTTTGGGGGGGATGAAATTTAAAGTATGCTCATATTTTTAAAACATATTTTTAGGGTGGTTTTACACTTCATTCAAACAGTAATGAAATGAAATAGGGAAAAAGTTGTATACGACACGTGCCAGCGAGTGTTACCACTACACCAAGGCTCTG
>NC_036851.1:11942104-11944505 GCF_002910315.2 Salvelinus sp. IW2-2015 | reverse complement strand
CCCTCCTCCCTCCTCTCCTCCTTCTTTCCCTGCCCTCCTCCCTCCTCTCCTCCCTCTTTCTCAAACCATGTTTTCATCCTCTGGTAAAGAGGGCTGTTGAGAGCCTGGGAAGTGTCCTGACACACAAGCCTACTGGTCTGGATCACTGTGAGAGCCTTTGTACTACAGGTTCAAACACCACGGCACCAGCTACCTATCACACACACACACAACTACACACATACACATTGTCATTCTTCTGGTGTCACACACACTCACACACACACACACACACACACACATATCTTCACAGTCGCCTGAGCTAGCCATACACACATTACCCACATCATACAGTTAGGAATAGGATATATGACGCACAGCTCAAATGTCAATGCCATGAAACGCATCATAGCCTTTACAGGGATCATCTGTTGATCAGGGCAACCCAAGGACAAGCTAGCACCGCTAAGTAAGACAAGGCTTGCCTAGCCAATGACTGACAATCAACAGGGTGAGCTAACAGGCTAACAGACTAACAGGCTAACAGGCTAACAGGCTAACAGACTAACAGGATAACAGACTATTCAGGCTAACAGGCTAACAGACTAACAGGCTAACAGGCTAACAGACTAAGAGGCTCACAGACTATTCAGACTAACAGGCTAGCAGGCTAGTCCCTGAATGACAGTTCCAGTGTGTCCGGTGCCCTCAGAGCCCCTCAGGGTGCGTCCCTCAGGTCAGATGATGCATGACATGCTATTTATTATCCAGATTGACCTTCCCTGTTACCATGGAGATGTCTCTCTCTGACTGGTGTTAGGAGAAGAGTAATCTCGGTTAACCCAGAACTAAAGTCTTGCGTAATTGGTCAGATGCTTGATTAAGTTCTGGGTCTATACATGTTAAGAGAAGTGATCTAACAAGGATTGGATCCGGAACAAAGAGCTCCACTTTTTCTCTTCACAATTTACGGGCAAGTCTACGGGTCAAAATGTCCCCTCCCCTTCGGAAATTCGAAAGATGTTAACACCTGCGAAACTGTGATTTGTCCAAACCACCCGTAACTAGTGCTGCGCGTTAGCTCACGCATCTCGTTGTATCTTGACAGATCTAAAGGTCCCAATTATGCTGATGTAGTCTGTCCACGGGACATTAGGAGAAGAGGTCAGTGGCTGAGTGTAGCCTATTTATGTGTTCTACTGAGTATATACAGTACCAGTCAAAAGTTTGGACACACCTACTCATTCTACTCATTTATTTTTGTACTATTATCTACTATGAAATAACACATATGGAGACATGTAGTAACCAAAAAAAAGTGTTAAACAAATCTAAATAGATTTTAGATTTAGATTCTTCAAAGTAGCCACCCTTTGACTTGATGACAGCTTTGCACACTCTTGGCATTCTCTCAACCAGCTTCATGAGGAATACTTTTCCAACAGTCTTGAAGGAGTTCCCACATATGCTGAGCACTTGTTGGCTACTTTTCCTTCACTCTGCGGTCCAACTCATCCCAAACCATCTCAATTGGGTTGAGTTTGGGTGATTGTGGAGGCCTGGTCATCTGATGGAGCACTCCATCACTCTCCTTCTTGGTCAAATAGACCTTACACAGCCTGGAGGTGTTTTGGGTCACTGTCCAGTTGAAAAACAAATGACAGTCCCACTAAGTGCAAACCAGATGGGATGGCGTATCGCTGCAGAATGCTGTGTTAGCCATGCTGGTTAAGTGTGCCTTGAAATCTAAATTAATCACTGACATTGTCACCCCCACACATCACACCTCCTCCTCCATGCTTCACGGTGGGAACCAATCATGTGGAGATCATCTGTTTACCTACTCTGCGTCTCACAAAGACACGGCGGGTTGGAACCAAAAATCTCACATTTGGACTCGTCAGACCAAAGGACAGATTTCCACCGATCTTATGTCCATTGCTCGTGTTTCTTGGCCCAAGCAAGTCTCTTCTTATTATTGGTGTCCTTAAGTAGTGTTTTTTTTGCAGCAATTCAACCATGAAGGCCTGATTCATGCAGTCTCCTCTGAACAGTTGATGTGTCTGTAACTTGAACCCTGTGAAGCATATATTTGGGCTGCAATCTGAGGTGCAGTTAACTCTAATGAACTTATCCTCTGCAGCAGAGGTAACTCTGGGTCTTCCTTTCCTTTCCTTTCCTTTCAGTACCCGGAGGCGCCCAGTTCGTAGGTCCAAGAGGCTTTTAACCAATGAGACTCCTGAACAGCTAATCCAAGGCTACCACGACCCACTTTTACGCTGCTGCTACTCTCTGTTTATCTTGCATAGTTCACTTTAAATCTACCACATAACATATTACCTCAATTACTCAACTAACCAGTGCCCCCGGCACATTCGACTCGTACCGGTACACCCTGTATATAGCCATTGCTTGTTATTTT
>NC_036851.1:11931477-11941706 GCF_002910315.2 Salvelinus sp. IW2-2015 | reverse complement strand
TCTGTCTCTCTCCCCTTTTCCCTTTCACCGCTTCTCCCATCGGCTGTCGCTCTCCCCGTCTCGCCAGTGTTGTTTTCCCGCCAGTGAGGGCCAGTGAGGGGTTAGGGTTAATGTTGGGTGGGTAGGTTTGGGCGGTATCCTGATTTTCGTACCGTCTCACTGTTTTCGTACCATATCAGGTAATACGGTATTACTGGAAATGCACATATGTAATAGTATATATCAATATATATATATTATAAATATATATATATATATATATATATAGTATACAGTACCAGTCAAAGTTTGGAATTCTTTACTTCTTAATGCGCTTGATTCAATCAGTTGTATTGTGACAAGGTAGGGGGTGGTATACAGAGATAGCCCTTTTGGTAAAAGACCAAGTCTATATTATGACAAGAACAGCTCAAATAAGCAAAGAGAACAACAGTCCATCATTACTTTAAGACATGAAGGTCAGTCAATTCAGAACATTTCAAGAACTTTAAAGTTTCTTCAAGTGCAGTCGCAAAAAACCATCAAGGGCTATGATGAAACTGCCTCTCATGAAAGTGATGCTTGCCGTGCGGTAGCAGAGAGAACAGTTTATGACTAGGGTGGCTGGAGTCTTTGACAATTTTTAGGGCCTTCCTCTGACACCGCCTGGTATAGAAGTCCTGGATGGCAGGAAGCTTGGCCCCAGTGATGTACTGGGCCGTACGCACTACCCTCTGTAGTGCCTTGCAGTCGGAGGCCGAGCAGTTGCCATACCAGGCAGTGATGCACGTTGAGGGAGAGGTTGTTATCCTGGCACCATACGGCCAGGTCTCTGACCTCCTCCCTATAGGCTGTCTCATCATTGTCGGTGATCAGGCTGTTGTGTCATTGGCAAACTTAATGATGGTGTTGGAGACGTGCCTGGCCATGCAGTGATGAGTGAACAGGGAGTACAGGAGGGGACTGAGCACGCACCCCTGAGGGGCCCCCGTATTGAGGATCAGCGTGGTGGATGTGTTGTTACCTACTACCCGTTATAGAAAAGTTTGTGGTCATACGCACATCCTTAAAAGGTGCTGGGCTAACAAAGAATACTAGTAAAAAACAAGAAGGCCCGCACATTGTTGAAGCTCCCAATTCACATAGACAACGTTTCGATCGGAAATGGATCTTCGTCAGGTCAAACACACAGTGTTCACATCCCAAAATATACACATTTCACATCACATGACCATTGCGGACATAACGCATGGTTGGTGCAAAAAACATTTGTATATCTCTAATAATTAAATAACAATGAGATGGGTACATGTAATGGTTCCAGAAAATAATATATATTTACAAAACGACCAAGTGGGTAACCTGGAAGGAAAGACAAATCAAGTGAAGTAACATATTCAGGTAAGAAATGGTCTGATATCAAACTCTTGGTTCAGACCTCTAGGTGACATGGTACAAAAAACGGTGAATCCAACACAATTCTCCTCTCAATAATAGATTATCAGTATCTCCGCCCCTCTGAGTCTTAACACGTTCAATGCCAATGTATCTCAAAGAGCTAACGTTGTGACGAGCCTCCATGAAATACGCAGCCACAGGGTTTCTCTGGTCAAGGGTCCTGATATTACTACGGTGTTCCGCTATCCTTGTTTTCAGAGATAATTTTGTTTTTCCTACAAAGCATAGACCACAAATACACTTGCTCAGGTATATCACATTTTTTGTGGAACACGTATTGAACCCCTTATTCTTAATGCCCGGGTGATTGAACATTGTGCATTTGTTGGGGAAGCTACACTGGGTGCATCCGCCACATCTATAGTCACCGTCCGGCACATTGTCTACCCTCATCACCTGGGTGCGGCCCTCTAGGAAGTCCAGTATCCAGTTGCAGAGGGAGGTGTTTAGTCCCAGAGTCCTTAGGTTAGTGATGAGCTTTGAAGGCACTATGGTGTTGAACGCTGAGCTGTAGTGAATGAATAGCATTCTCACATGTGTTCCTTTTGTCCAGGTGGGAAAGGGCAGTGTGGAGTGCAATAGAGACTGCATCATCTGTGGATCTGTTGGGGAGGTATGCAAATTGGAGTCTAGGGTTTCTGGGATAATGGTGTTGATGTGAGCCATGATCAGCCTTTCAAAGCACTTCATGGCTACAGACGTGAGTGCTACGGGTCGGTAGTCATTTAGGGCAGGTTACCTTAGTGTTCTTGGGCACAGGGACTATGGTGGTCTGCTTGAAACATGTTGGTATTACAGACTTGGTCAGGGAGAGGTTGAAAATGTCAGTGAAGACACTTGCCAGTTTGTCAGCGAAATGCACGGAGTAAACGTCCTGGTAATCCGTGAATGTTGACCTGTTTAAAGGTCTTATTCACATCGGCTACGGAGAGCGTGATCACACAGTCTTCTGGAACAGCTGATGCTCTCATGCATGCTTCAGTGTTACTTGCCTCGAAGCGAGCATAGAAGTTATTTAGCTCGTCTGGTAGGCTCGTGTCACTGGGCAGCTCGCGGCTGTGCTTCTCTTTGTAGTATGTAATAGGTTGCAAGCCCTGCCACATCTGACGAGAGTCGGAGCTGGTGTAGTACAATTCAATCTTTGTCCTGTATTGACGCTTTGCCTGTTTGATGGTTTGTCTGAGGGCATAGCGGGATTTCTTCTAAGCTTCCCGGGTTACAGTCCCGCTCCTTGAAAGCGGCAGCTCTACCCTTTAGCTCAGTGCGGATGTTGCCTGTAATCCATGGCTTCTGGTTGGGGTATGTACGTACGGTCACTGTGGGGAATGAATAGCATTCTCACATGTGTTCCTTTTGTCCAGGTGGGAACTGGACGATGACGACGTCATCGATGCACTTATTGATGAAGCCAGTGCCTGATGTGGAATGCCATCGGAGGAATCCCGGAACATATTCCAGTCTGTGCTAGCAAAACAGTCCTGTAGCTTAGCATCTGCTTCATCTGACCACTTCCTTATTGATGAGTCACCGGTTCTTATTATGTTCAGATTTGCCAAATGGAGGGCGAGGGAGAGCTTAGACCTACAACAGCCTTCCAGCTCTACAGAAGAGATGGAAACAGGGAGAAGTTGAGAGACATTCAGAGAGAGAGAGAAATAGAGATGTGAAAGAAGAAGAGACCAAAAAGGAAGTGAGGAGGGGAAAGAGGCAGAGATTGAGACAAAGATAGCATGCAAGAGAGAGAGAGAGAGAGAGAGAGAAAGGAAGGTAGAGAGCAAGCGAGAGAGAAAGGGAGGACAGAGAGTAAAAGGAGGGTAAGGACAGAGAGCGAGCGCGAGAGAGCGAGAAAGATAATGAGGGAGCTGTGCCGCATTGAATGATGTGATGTGCTGGTGAATTAATGAGCACGTTTACACGCACACTAATAATTTGATTTTAAACTGATTACGGCAGTAGGCAGATTACGCAATAGTCGTTAAAACACCTTCCTCTGTTTATCTGAAAACGGCGTGAGGTCGAAATCAAAGTAAGCATACGCCAATTAAAACGCCTGGTGTTCTGAGCAACCTTTCAAATGATTACCTCCATCGGCGTTCCAGCAGTGTATGTGATCTGCACATGTGATAGCATCAGCCGAGTGAGGCTCCCTCTTCAGCATGTCAAGTGTGTTCGGAACGTATGTCTGTGCCTGAGAAGTACTGTAGTTTTCACATGAAATATGCTTCCCCAAAAAGAACATGTTCACTGTGGTAAAACGTTAATATTGACTGGTGATTTGCTGCGTTTTCAGAGTGCCATAGATAAGTCTGATTTCAGATTTGTCCATGTTTTAACAGGATTATTAGGGAAATCGTTCTCCTTGCAAGGCGTGTAAACGTTTTAACTATTATATTAAGCAGACGAGCCATAATAGTCGCACTATCGTGTGTATGTAACCGCAGTCATTGATGGTGCCACGGCGCTGAATGTCGAGAGGAGAGCACCACTTCCACACAGAAACAGTCTCTCCATCTCTCACACACTCACACACAAACGCAGAGAACAGACGCTCCATCTCTCTCACTCTCTCACACACAAACAGAACAGACACGCCATCTCTCTGTCTCTGACACAAACTCAAATCGACGCACACACACACACACACGTTCAGCACATTTTTTTTTTTTTTTATATTGTTTTTTATTTAACTTTTATTTTTACAGGGAGTCATGCTGAGACCAAGTTCTCTTTTTCAGAAGAGACCTGTAATTACCAAAAGATACACCAAAAGATACACAAAAATACACTATGAACAGAGATTCAAAACCCAATCATAGAATACAAACCCATTCTTCAGTAAAAAGGTCCTCAATCAGCCGTCTGAAAGGCCCTCGAGCCACCAAAACATCACATTTTACAGAGTTTTGGAGATACCACAAGTAAGATGCAAAAAAAAACGAAAAGCAGATTTACAGGATCGAAGGGATTTCCAGAGTGAGCCATCTCTGAGAGCGGGTCTGGTATTTCGTACGTCTGTAGGTTGACAATGAAGTACGGTATGGGCGGAAGTTTGTGTGAAAGAGCTTCTATAAACAAAAATAGTGCCAATGCATCGATCTACGAGACCTCAGAGGGCCGGCCTACTTCCTGATACAGAAAGCACCCACTCGGTACAGACGACAATTCACCATCTATTCCATTATGTTGGTTCAACATAATCTCAATGAAATGACGTGGAAACCACATTGATTCAACTAGTGTGTGCCCAGTGGGCAATGGTGTGTACTGAACCTGTAGCCCGTAATCAAGCATAGAACAGTCGTGGCCAAAAGTTTTAAGAATGACACAAATATTAATTTCCACAAAGTTTGCTGCTTCAGTGTCTTTAGATATTTTTGTCAGATGTTACTATGGAATACTGAAGTATAATTACAAGCAGTTCATACGTGTCAAAGGCTTTTATTGACAATTACATGAAGGTGATGCAAAGAGTCAATATTTGCAGTGTTGACCCTTCTTTTTCAAGACCTCTGCAATCCGCCCTGGCATGCTGTCAATTAACTTCTGGGCCATATCCTGACTGATGGCAGCCCATTCTTGCATAGTCAATGCTTTGAGTTTGTCAGAATTTGTGGGGTTTTGTTTGTCCACCCGGCTCTTGAGGATTGACCACAAGTTCTCAATGGGATTAAGTATCTGGGGAGTTTCCTGGTCATGGACCCAAAAATATCGATGTTTTGTTCCCCGAGCCACTTAGTTATCACTTTTTCCTTATGGCAAGGTGCTCCATCATGCTGGAAAAGGCATTGTTCGTCACCAAAACTGTTCCTGGATGGTTGGGAGAAGTTGCTCTTGGAGAATGTGTTGGTGCCATTCTTTATTCATGGCTGTGTTCTTAGGCAAAATTGTGAGTGAGCCCACTCCCTTGGCTGAGAAGCACCCCACACATGAATGGTCTCAGGATGCTTTACTTTTGGCATGACACAAGGACATGTGGTAGCGCTCACCTTGTTCCTCCGGACAAGCTTTTTTTCCGGATGCCCCAAACAATCGGAAAGGGGATTCATCAGAGAAAAATGACTTTTACCCCAGTCCTCAGCAGTCCAATCTCTGTACCTTTTGCAGGATATCAGTCTGTCCCTGATGTTTTTCCTGGAGAGAAGTGGCTTCTTTGCTGCCCTTCTTGATACCAGGCCATCCTCCAAAGTTTCGCCTCACTGTGCATGCAGATGCACTCACACCTGCCGCCATTTCCTGAGCAAGCTCTATACTGGTGGTGCCCCGATTCCTGCAGCTGAATCAACTTTAGGAACGGTCCTGGCGCTTGCTGGTCTTTCTTGGGCGCCCTGAAGCCTTTTTCACAACAATTGAACCTCTCTCCTTGAAGTTCTTGATGATCCGATAAATGGTTGCTTTAGGTGCAATCTTACTGGCAGCAATATCCTTGCCTGTGAAGTCATTTTTGTGCAAAGCAATGATGACGGCACGTGTTTCCTTGCAAAAACCATGGTTGACGGAGGAAGAACAATGATTCCAAGCACACCCTCCTTTGAAGCTTCCAGTCTGTTATTGGAACTCCATCAGCATGACAGAGTGATCTCCAGCCTTGTCCTCGTCAACACCTGTGTTAACGAGAGAATCACTGACATGAATGTCAGCTGGTCCTTTTGTGGCAGGGCTGAAATGCAGTGGAAATGTTTTTTGGGGATTCAGTTCATTTGCATGGCAAAGAGACTTTGAAATTAATTGCAATTCTCATCTGATCACTCTTCATAACATTCTGGAGTATATGCAGAATTGCCATTCATACAAACTGAGGCAGCAGACTTTGTGAAAATTGATATTTGTGTCATTCTCAAAACTTTTGGCCAGGACAGTACACAATGATAAACTGTGTCCACTGGCTTCAATACAGTGGCAGCTGATTCATATAGACCATATCACCAAAACGTATAACAGGTATGAATGTCGACCGAATTCTTCATTTTCTGCTATTTAACGAAAGGCATTCGCTAATTCCTATAAAGGAACTTTGAACTAACTCATCAATATGTTTTTAAAAAGATTTTTTGGGTCAAATCTAGATACCCAGATAATTTACATCTGACACATTTCTAGAGTAAACAGTAGAAGAGTTGCATAAAATGTTGTGCTAACAGCAATAACACATAGGCTCTGAAATAACCCAAGTGTTTTTAAAAAGTATACAACACTGAAGCACTGTGTCGCCACTCAAACTTTCCGATTCCTACTTCCTGGCCAATTATTTTTTTCTCTTGAAGTCAGGATAGGCGTTTGTTGTCCTGGGCCGTCTTTTACGAATTCTGTTTATCTGCAGGCTACAAAGAGCTGCTCCCCTCTCTCCCTCCCATCCCATCCCTCTCCCTCCCCATCCCTCCTTCCCCCTCCTCTCCCTCCCCATCCCTCTCACCCCCTCTCTCCGTCTCTCTTATCCGCAGAGGAAGCCTGTTTGATCTGCCAGAGTCCTGCTGCTAAAGCTGCTATGCCTCCCAAGCTCACAGAAAAGAGAGAAATACACCCCCCCCCCCCCTTACAGTTCTCCATTCCCACCGCCATCTCTCCATCTATCACAAAGAAACATTTGCGTCCCTGGCGTCTCGATATCAAAGGCAACAACAAGAAACATCTTTTAAAAAGTCAACTGTCAAGTCAAAAGCAAGGCCTACTCAGACGAGCACTAACTAACGGGTTAGGAGCTATGAGGCCTAATGATGGTGTATTTGCGCTGTGTTGAGCCTGCTGAAGTCAAAGCCCACTGGGACCTATAAAGCCTCTCACTGAGCACTGAATGAGAATGTAGCCATTGTCATTTGCAGGGCTGGACACAACACAATGGAGGGAGTTACAGCGGGGGGGGGAACATATTAACCCTTCACCCTCCTGTCCTGCTGGAGGCATGACATCATAAAAACGGAGCCAGCGTAGTGTTCAGGAACCCTGGATGCTCCCGACGCTCGGGACCCTCAACTTGAAATCCTCAACTCTCCTCGTGATCGCCACGTCAACAGAATGAGGTTGAGGGTAAGGCGACCACAGCGCCGCCCCGCTGACCTTCGACACGGGGGCACTCCAGGACTGTGTGCTCAGCCCCCTCCTGTACTCCTTGTACACACTCACRACTGYGTGGCCACACACCATCATTAAGTTTGCAGACAACACAACGGCGGTGGGTCTGATCCCCGACGGCAACGAGACAGCCTGCAGGGAGGAAGTTAGAGCCGTGGTGCCAGGAAAACAGCCTATCTGCACTTACTACCCACACATCCAACCCTTACACTAACACACAAACACCCATATGCTCACACACATGGCCCACACACGCACTCAGAACACACACACACACACACACACACACACACAACGCTGCTGTTCTATTATATATACTATTTATTCCACTGTAATCCAGTTCATTATTACTACCTCTTCTATCCCTTCTGCTGCTTGTACTTTTGACTCTTTTTTGTTGTTCTCCATTCATGTACTGCGTTGTTGAGGGCGCCACTTCGCTGCACCTTTCATGCCGGCCGTGAACTGAGCAGCTGAGAAAGAGTGAACAGAGGCTGGTTGAGACACCAGAGATGTTGTTTGTGTCAAGCGAGTTGCACGGTTGTGATAAATTAGAGCAGGAGGCAAGAGGTTCTGACCTAGCATGTCCTACTGTGTGGACAGCATGCATGTGTGTGTGTGTGTGTTTAGCATGCACGTGTGTGTGTGTGTGTCAGTGAAGAAAGGGAGCAAGATGGGGAGTAGAGAGAAGAGGGAGTAGAGAGAAGGGGGAGGAGAGGCGAGTCGAGAGAGACGGGAAGAGGGAGTTTAGAGGAGAAGGACTTGAGAGGGAGTGAAGAGAGAGGGGGGAGGGAGTAGAGAGCAGGGGAGAGGGAGTAGAGGAGAGAAGGGGAGAGGGGTAGAGAGAAGGGGGAGGGAGTAGGAGAAGGGGAGAGGGTGGAGTAGAGGAAGGGGGAGAGGGAGAGAGAGAAGTAGAGAACGAGAGTGGGAGAGGGAGAGGTAGAGAGAAGGGGAGAGGGAGTAGAGAGAAGGGAGAGGGAGTATGAGAGAGGGGAGAGGGAGTAGAGAGAAGGGAGAGAGCGGAGGAGGAGAGCGGAGAGTAGGGAGAGGAGGTAAGGGAGTAGAGAGAGGGGAGAGGGAGTAGGGAGTGGGAGAGGATAGGAGGGGAGAGGGAGTGGAGAAAGGGGAGAGGAGTAGAGAGAGGGAGAGGGAGTAGAGAGAAGGGGAGGGGAGTAGGAGAAGGGAGAGGGAGTGGAGAGAAGGGGAGAGGGAGTAGAGAGAAGGGGAGAGGGAGTAGAAGAGAAGGGAGAGAGAGGGAGTAGGTGAGAGAAGGGGAGAGGGAGTAGAGAGAAGGGGAGAGGGAGTAAGAGAGAAGGGAGAGAGGGGAGTAGATAGAGAAGGGGAGAGGGAGTGGAGAGAAGGGGAGAGGGAGTAGAGAGCAAGGGGAGAGAGAGGAGATAGAGAGAAGGGAGAGAGGGAGTAGAGAGAAGGGGAAGAGGGAGTGAGAGAGAAGGGGAGAGGGAGTAGAGAGGAAGGAGAGAGGGAGTGGAGAGAAGGGGGTGGGGAGAGGAGAAGCCCTGTTGATTGTGCTGGCTGTTGGCTGAAGCCGTTGGCCAGCAGAGTAAACGAGTGTAAGGATTTCCTCCACAGAGACTTAGCATACAGGGATACACATTCCTCATGTATGTCTCTGTACAGGGCCCTGCACAATAGGAATGTATGTGGTGTGTGTGGTGGCTGTTGTGGTGTGTGTGTGTGTGTGTGTGTGTGTGTGTGTGTGTGTGTGTGTGTGTGTGTGTGTGGTGTGTGTGTGTGTGTGTGGGAGAGAGAGAAATTGAGAAGAAAAGAGGGGGAGGAGCGGGGGGGGCGTGCTGCCCAACAGGGGGAGGGATGTTCCCATTTCCATCTGTTTGGAGCAGATGGAATGTGAGAGAGGAGAGGGGAGGAGTGGAGGGAGGGGGACGAGGTGGCCCCAGTCCCAACTGGAGACCATTGAGTAATGTAATCATAGTCTGACCCTGTATTCAGTGGTTAGGCGCTCAATATAAAGGGTCTCCCTACTCCACGTAGAGAGGAATCATTCACCGGTGTCATTTGTACTGGTTGTATTCTTGTCACGTCACGCTGTGGTCCCGTGCGGCTCAGTTGGTTCGAGGATGACGGCGGGCCACGGCCTGGGTTGTTGGGTTCTATTCCCACAGGAAGACCAGTATGGAAAGTATGAAAATGTATGTCTCACTA
This sequence comes from Salvelinus sp. IW2-2015, assembly GCF_002910315.2. Taxonomy (NCBI): domain Eukaryota; kingdom Metazoa; phylum Chordata; class Actinopteri; order Salmoniformes; family Salmonidae; genus Salvelinus; species Salvelinus sp. IW2-2015. The sequence goes on along the minus strand of NC_036851.1, from coordinate 11,932,022 downwards.
GTGTACAGTCGACCGGATAAGGGCTTCAGCAAATACAACAAAATGTTTTTATACACAACCTTTCCCCGAAACACTACACAGCTGCTTTATGTGGATCCGCCTGTGGTAATGCTAGGACAAAACACTAAAACGCGTTCCCCGTGGTTCCCGGGACCGAGTTCGGGAAACACTCGGTACAGGGTGGACTGGAAACAGATGTGGTCAGTAACGTGGTAAAGGTTGACATGATCAGTTGGCGCAGCGCCACAGAGATTCCGCAACCTCAGGACACGCTTCAACACGCATGTTATTACGGAGGTCATATCAGCCTGGCGCACGCACACTCACAAATCACCGCCTCATTAACATCCAACAACCAGAGAGAGACAGAGAGAGTGACAGAGACAGAGACAGAGACAGAGAGACAGAGACAAGAGAGAGAGACAGAGAGATTAGAGAGAGAGAGAGATGAGACAGAGAGAGAGAGAGAGACAGAGAAGAGAGAGGAGAGAAGGAGAGAGAGCAAGAGACAGCGAGCGAGAGAGAGAGAGACAGAGGAGCAGAGC
>NC_036851.1:11929156-11931217 GCF_002910315.2 Salvelinus sp. IW2-2015 | reverse complement strand
TGGAAGGGGGAGTAGAGAGAGGGGAGGAGGAGGAGTGAGAGAGAAGGGGAGAGGGAAGGGAGAGAGAGAAGTGGAGAGGGAGTAGAGAGAAGGGGAGAGGAAGTAGAGAGAAGGGGAGAGGGAGTAGAGAGAAGGGGAGAGGGAGAGGGCAGTAGAGAAGAAGGGAGATGGAGAGTAAGAGAGAAGGGGAGAGGAAAGTAGAAAGAGAGGGAGAGGGAGTAGAGAGAGGGGAGAGGGATAGAGGGAATAGAGAGAAGGGGGAGAGGGAGTAGAGAGAAGGGAGAGGGAGAGGGAGTAGAGAGAAGGGAAGAGGGAGTAGAGAGAAGGGGAGGGGAGTAGAGAGAGAGGAGAGGGAGAGGGAAGTAGAGAGAAAGGGAGAGGGAGTAGAGAAAGGGGAGAGGGAGAGGAAGGGGTGGGAGTAGAGGGTACGCTCACAAACGGAGCTTACACAAGTGCGGCTATAGACAGAGACAGAGACAGAGACAGAGAGTGACAGAGACAGAGACAGAGAGTGACAGAGACAGAGAGTGACAGAGACAGAGACAGAGAGAGAGAGACAGAGAGAGAGACAGAGAGAGAGACAGAGAGAGAGACAGAGAGGAGACAGAGAGAGAGACAGAGAGAAAGAGGTTGTAAAGAGACTGTGTGATAAATATGGAACCTGAGGCATGCATTTGCCTGAAAGACAGTTAGGAGGAGTGCATTCTGGGACACGGTTCAGTTATAGAAGACGCTAGCAGGAACATGTCTGCCACAAACTGAAACAACTATGCTACATATCTCTGGGAGGACTTGGGAAACAGAGAGAGAGAAAGAGAAAAAAGAGAGCGCGAGAGTGAGTGAGCAAGAAAGAGAGAGAGAGAGATTGGGGGCAAGTATTGTGTGTGTGTGTGTGTGGGGGGGGGGTGGTTCTTCTATCCTTGTGGGGACGTAAAATCCCCAAAAGTCCTCACAAGGATAGTAAAACAAGGAACATTCTCCCTCGTTGGGGCATTTCCCACATCCCATGAGCACAAAGGCTATTTTAAGTTTAAGGGTTGGGGTTAGAATTAGGGTTAGGTTTAGGGTTTAGGTTACGGGTTAATGTCAGGGTTAGAATTAGGGTTAGGTTTAGGGTTTAGGTTACGGGTTAATGTCAGGGTTAGAATTAGGGTTAGGTTTAGGGTTTATGTTACGGGTTAAGGTCAGGGTTAGAATTAGGGTTAGGTTTAGGGTTTATGTTACTGGTTAGAATTAGGGTTAGGTTTAGGTTACGGGTTAAGGTCAGGGTTAGAATTAGGGCTTGGGGAAAATAGGATTTCAGACAGAAGAGCAAAACGTGCGTGTAGACATCATCTCCAACAGCCCCCAGATAGTGGTCAAACCAGCGGGGGTCAGCCTGATGTCTTAGGTCCCCTCCACTCTACTTCCACTCTGCGCTGACCTCTAACCCCTGAACCCACTGACATAAACACCCTGTCACTAAGTTACACACGTAGCATTACACACGCATGTTAATAACGGCCCTGTGTGTGTGTGTGTGTGTGTGTGTGTGTGTGTGTGTGTGTGTGTGTGTGTGTGTGTGTGTGTGTGTGTGTGTATCATGGAAAAGAATGAGGGCCATTTAAAACCCCTTTATTCATAGGCTACTTGGTTAATGCACAGCCAGGATAAAAAGATGCGCATATGCGAAGCTGCTGAACCAGACTTGATTAAGGCGAGGCTTGGTTTTTAATCAAATTAAACAAAATGGAGGCGGAAACAAATTGTTTTTGAAAATGTTTTTAAATGAGATTCACAAAAGGCACATCTCTTGTTCCATGGGCATCGCGGCTGGATAGCTGAAACACATCACCAACTGTGTTACTGCTGAGACCTGCTTAGTGCTGCATGAAATTGTCACCTGTGTAAATTCCATGACTTGAAGATGCTCTACATTTGAATTGAATTTCACGTAAATTCTCCACTTCATGAGTAAGTTGAAGAATTGAATTGGAAGTTTACATTTAATTGGAATTGAGAGAGACAGAGAGACAGAGACAGAGAGACAGAGAGAGAGACAGAGAGACAGAGAGAGAGAGA
>NC_036851.1:11914987-11927319 GCF_002910315.2 Salvelinus sp. IW2-2015 | reverse complement strand
AAAAATGGGGCACATTCAGTACCCTGGCAACCAGTCTGCCTGCCCTGCAGAATACAATTTGAATGAGGGGAAAACACAGACAGACAGAGCAGACAGACAGACAGACAGACCAGACAAGGACAGAGCAGACAGACAGACAGACAGACAGACAGACAGACAGAGAACGAGACAGACAACAGACAACAGAAGCAGACAGACAACAGGGACCAGAAGCGAGACAACAGACAACAGGACAGACAGACAAGAGAGACAGACAGACAGACAGAGAGCGAGACAGAGAGACAGACAGACAGACAGAGAGCGAGACAGAGAGACAGAAGCAGAAAGGCCCTCAAAAAAAGTGTCGTGCGGCCCAGTGACTCTTCTTATCAACTATATGGAAGGATTCCGTTGTGTTGTCTTAGGAATGCCTCATTATCTCTCCAACCCCCATGGTCTCACCTCTGAGAAGCAGAGGCTCTGTGGTCTTTACAGGTCTGTAGGTCTTATTGGAGGTTCATTTCACAGAGTAATACTATTGGTAAACATATGAGGTCTTAGATTCCTTGTCTCTTTCTCATTATGTACTCTTTCTTTCTCTCTCTTTCCCTCTCCCGTGAGCTTTGGGGCACGCCATGGTTTCTTTGTCTCTCTCTTTCTCTCTCTGATCATGCTTAGAATAATGCTTTGTTAATGTCAGTATCGCCTTGTAACTTAAGCTTCATGCCTTCTTCACTACATGACCAACAGTATGTGGACACCTGCTCGTGGAACATCTCCTTCCAAAATCATGGGCATTAATATGGAGTTGGTCCCCCCTTTGCTGATATAACAGCCTCCACTCTTCTGGGAAGGCTTTCCACTAGATGTTGGAACATTGCTGCAGGGACTTGCTTCCATTCAGCCACAAGAGCATTAGTGAGGACGGGCATTGATGTTGGAAGATTAGGCCTGGCTTGCAGTCAGCGTTCCAATTCATCCCACAGGAGTTAGATGGGGTTGAGGTAAGGGCTCAGTGCAGGCCAGTCAAGTTCTTCCACGTTGATCTCGACAAACCATTTCTGTATGGACCTTGCTTTGTGCACGGGGGAATTGTCATGCTGAAACAGGAAAGAGCCTTCCCCAAACTGATGCCACAAAGTTGGAAGCACAGAATCGTCTAGAATGTCATTGTATGCTGTAACATTAAGATGTCCCTTCACTGAAACTAAGGGGCCTAGCRCAAACCATGAAAAACTGCTCCAGACCATTATTCCTCCTCCACCAAACTTTACAGTTGGCACTATGCATTTCGGCAGGTAGAGTTCTCCTGGTAACCGCAAAATTCAGATTCAACCATCGGACTGCCAGATGGTTATGCGTGATTCATCACCCCAGAGAACGCGTTTCCACTGCTCCAGCGTCCAATGGAGGCGAGCTTTATACCACTCCAGCCGATGCTTGGCATTGTGCATGGTGATCTCGGCCATTTCGGCCATTGCATGACGCTCCCGACAAAACAGTTATTGTGCTGATGTTGCTTCCAGTGGCAGTTTGGAACTCGGTAGTGAGTGTTGCAACCGARGACAGCACTTGCCGGTCCAGTTCTGTGAGCTTGTGTTGCCTACCGCTTTGCGGATGAGCCGTTGTTGCTCCTAGACGTTTCCACTAAACAATAACAGCACTTACAGTTGACCGGGGCAGCTCTAGCGGGGTAGAAATTTTACAAATTGACTTGTTGGAAAGGTGGCGTCCTATGAAAGTCACTGAGCTCTTCAGTAAGGCCATTCTACAGCCAATGTTTGTCTATGGAGATTACATGGCTGTGTGCTCGATTGTATACACCTGTCAGCAAAGGGTGAGGCTGAAATAGACAAATCCAATCATTTAAAAGTGTGTCCACAAACTTTTGTATAGTGTATGTGAATCCATTCATTTTACAACGTTAATAAAATATCTGCCTTTGATATAGACAAATCTCAGACCAATTCATGCTAATCAACGTCAACTCATTACCTAATGCAACTCATTGACTAATGACAGGTGTGCCAATCTTGTAGCGTCATACCAAAGAAGACTTGAGGCTGTAATCGCTGCTAAAGGTGCTGCAACAAAGTACTGAGTAAAGGGTCTGAATACTTATGTAAATGGCATATTTACATTTTTTATACATTTGTAAAAATGGCTCAAAACCAGTTTTTGCTTTGTCATTATAGGGTATTGCGTGTAGATTGACGGGGGGGGAAACTATTTGATCCTTTCTAGAATAAAGTTGTAACATAACAAAATGTGGAAAAAGTCAAGGGGTCTGAATACTTTCAAAATGCACAGTTTACATACACTTAGGTTAGAGTCAATAAAACTTGTTTTTCAACCAGATTTCAACTGTTTTTATGCCAGATTTCTTGTTAACAAACTATAGTTTTGGCAAGTCGGTTAGGACATCTACTTTGTGCATGACACAAGTCATTTTACCAACAATTGTTTACAGACTATGTTTACAGATTATTTCACTGTATCACAATTCCAGTGGGTCAGAAGTTTACATACACTAAGTTGACTTTGCCTTTTAACAGCTTGGAAAATTTCAGAAAATTATGTCATGGCTTTAGAAGCTTCTGATAGGCTAATTGACATCATTTGAGWCCAATGGATGTGTACCTGTGGATGTATTTCAAGGCCTACCTTCAATTTCAGTGCCTCTTTGCTTGACATCATGGGAAAATCTAAAGAAATCAGCCAAGACCTCAGAAAAAAATTGTAGACCTCCACAAGTCTGGTTCATCCTTGGGAGCAATTTCCAAATGCCTGAAGGTACCACGTTCATCTGTACAAACAATAGTACGCAAGTATAAACACCATGGGACCACRCAGCCATCATACCGCTCAGGAAGGAGACACGTTCCGTCTCCTAGAGATGAACGTACTTTGGTGCGAAAAGTGCAAATCAATCCCAGAACAACAGTAAAAACCTTGTGAAGATGCTGGAGGAAAAAACCAGGTACAAAAAGATCTATATCCACACGTAAAACAAGGCCTATATCACATAAACGAAAGGCCAACTCCAGCAAGGAAAAGAAAGCCACGTGCTTCAAAGCCCGCCATAAAAAACGCCAGACAACGTTTGCAAACATGCACTCGGGACAAAGATCGTACTTTTTAGAAATGTCCTCTGTCTATGAAAGCAAAAAATAGAAATCGTTTGGCTTCAAGCCGAAGAAACACCATCTAACCGTGAAGACGGGGTGGCCAGCATCCTTTGTGGGGGTGGCTTTTTCGCAAGGAGGACATGTGCACTTCACGAATAGATGCATCGATGAGGAGGAAAATTATGTGGATATATTTGAAGCAACATCTCAAGACATCAGTCGAGAATTTAAAGCTTTGGTCACAAATGGGTCTTCCAAAGGAACAATGACCCCAAGCATACTTCCAAATTGTGGCAAAATGGCTTAAGGACAACAAAGTCAAGGTATTGGAGTGCCATCACAAAGCCCTGACCTCAATCCCATAGAAAGATTTGTGGACAGAACTGAAAAAGCTGTGTGCGAGCAAGGAGGCCTACAACCTGACTCAGTTACACCAGCTCTGTCAGGAGGAATGGCCAAAATTCACCCAACTTATTGTGGAAGCTTGTGGAAGGCTACCCAAAATGTTTGACCCAAGTTAAACAATATTTAAAGCAATGCTACCAAATACTAATTGAGTGTATGTAAACGTCTCTGACCCACTGATGGTGATGAAAGAAATAAAAGCTGAAAGAAATAATTCTCTCTACTATTATTCTGACAGTCACATTCTTAAAATAAAGTGGTGATCCTAACTGACTAAGACAGGGAATTTTACTGGAATTAAATGTCAGGAATTGTGAAAAACTGAGTTGAAATGTATTTTGGCTAAGGTGTATGTAAACTTCCGACTTCAACTGTATTCATACATGATAAAAATATCACTACACTACAAAAGGAGAGCAGTCTTTGCAGTGTGAAGCAAGCTCTTCTCCTCTAGTGGCTTGGTGAACTGACTTGGCCTGTCACATCACTAGTCCTTGAGGTTAGAAAGCCATCTGCACACCTAGGACAGCGGTTCTCTCACTCGGTTAACAGGACCGCAAGGGGTGCACGTTCTTGTTTTTTGCCCTAGCACAACACAGCCAATTCAAAAATCAAACTATCATCACTGTTGATCTGTTAAGTTCATCAAACATTTAAAACGACCACCCCTTGGGTCCCGAGGACCGGGAAACGCTGACCTAGGGACCTCGCCGCAATCCTATCCCAGAATGCACTGGGTATACTAGTGGCGGGCTCCCGCCCTCTGCTCCATATCGAAAGGAATCTCCCAAAAGCAGTCAACATTTCATCCAGAATACGCACGCACGCACGCACACATCGCACACACACACACACACACACACACACACCACACACACTACATAATCTACATAAATAGAGAAACCTGTATCCATCTCCTCACCATGGGACTTGTCTGTGGTGTTTTTATTGTCTATCTCAGCCCAGCTTCTTTACAGCAGCTGGCCTTTCTTTCTTCCGTGCTCCGTAAAACAATCACATTCAATAACTGGATGTGTGTGTGTGTGGTGTGTGTGTGTTGTTGTTGTGTGGTGTGTGTGTGTGTGGTGTGTGTGTGGTGTGTTGTGTGTGTGTGTGTGCGTGTGTTGTGTGTGTGTGACAGGCTGGGGAGAGAGGAGAAGGTTAAATACGAACACACATATGAACATACACGCTGTGTGTGTCTTCATCTGTGTCGTGTCTCAGTGTGTGTACGACTGGCATTATTTAAACCAGAAAGTGTGGGTGTGTGTGTGTGTGTGTGTTTGTTAAACCTGGGCTTTATGTAGGAGCTCAGTGTTCCTATTGCTTATCAACTTTTCCACCAGCACCCTATCTCTCTGGGACACACACACACACACACACACACACACACACACACACACACACACACACACACACACCACACACACACACACAGAAGTGATTATTTGAATATTGGGCCAAGCAGCCTCAGCGGGCGTGTCTAAAGCTAATGTGTCAGATTTCATCATAATGACAAACATTACTAAAGAGGAGAGAAAAAGAGGGGGAAGAGAAGAGGAAGAGAGAGAAAGAGGGAGAGGAAGAGGGAGAGAGGAGAAAGGAGAGAGAGAAAGAGAGAGGAAGGAGAGGGGAGGGAGAGAGAGAGAGAGAGGAGAGAGAGATGGGAAAGAGGAGAAGAAGGAGGAGAGAGAGAAGAGAAGAGAGAGGGGGGAGAGAGAGAGAGAGAGGGGGAGAGAGAGAGAGAGAGACATGAGAAAGAGAGAGAAGAGACAGAGAGAGAGAGAGAGAGAGATACAGAGCCAGAGAAGGAGTGTTTTGGACTGGTGCTCCTGACACTGCTCTCATTGTTCGGCTCACACGTAGCCAGAGAGAAAGAAAGAGAGAAAGAGAGGGGTGTCCGAGTGCAAGGCTCATGTTTCACATTCTTACACACTCTCACCGGTTGCTCTGCGGTTGCTGTGAGTGTGTGTGTGTGTGTGTGTGTGTGCTAGCGTGCGCGTGTGTGCGCATTGTCACTAGGCAGAGCGTGGCACCAGGAGCACAGCGAGAAACGGAAACCTTCCATGACACACACAGCTCTGCTCTGCCCAAGCCTCTCTCCACTCAGACCTCCAACTATGCTTCAAGACAACATGTGAGGAGCTGAAGAAACATACTGAGAATAGTATCCTAGCAGTTAGACAGGCGAGCGTTGAAATCCCRGGTCTGATGGGAAAAATCTGTCAGGGAAGGGAGCTGGCAACCAGAGGGTTGCTGTAGAGTTGTGGATTCCAGTCACATGACTTGGACTCGAGACAGACTTGAGTCATACATTTGACGACGTGAAACGCGACCCGATAGAAAATAAAATTACTTAGACTCTCGAGACTTGACTTTGACATTATCTGGCTGGGTTTGTAATGTTGTGATACAGCCTGGAATCGAACCAGGGTCTGTAGTGACGTCTCTAGCGCTGAGATGCAATGCCTTAGACCGCTGCGCCACTCGGGTTTCTGTGTACTGTTTGTCACCGTTATAATCCAATTCATGTATTGTTCAGTTTTGTGTTGCATAGTGGCGTTGTGGCATAAGACTTACAAGAGACTACATGTTTTAGCTCCTGTTAGACAGATTTGATTTGGTTTCTCGAGGGGAACCAGGCTGTACAGTCTGGCCCTCTACCTGCGTCCGTTCAGATAGGACAGGTTAAGCCTGAAACAGAGGATATTTATTTTGGCCTGTTGCCTGTGCATGTTTGGTAAATGTACTTGTATATGTTGTATGATATGGTGCTTTCACCATTGGATCACCAAGACCTGTAAATAAATCTACACTGAGCATATCAACCTGCCTTGTCGTCTGCTGATGTCATGCCCTTACCACTGCTACAAGGTCCCTATTTTACAATGACATCATCAAAATGTGTTGTAGACAAAATAATGAAAAAGGCCTCAATAAATAGACAAAGATTTGTAGTTGTTGCATGTTTCGATTTTTTTTTTTACTTGACTTGCAAACTTGTGACTCGACTTGCTCTTAGAATGCACGACATGGACTTGACTCGAAGTCTTGACCCGTTCTACTTGGGACTCGACTTGCTTGTGACTTGGTCCCACCTCTGGTTTGCTGGTATCAAATCTTAGATGCCATTGTCTGGCCGGTTCCCCTCTCTCCACTGGGATTCTCTGCCTCTAACCCTATTACAGGGGCTGAGTCACTGGCTTACTGGTGCTCTTCCATGCCRTCCCTAGGAGGGGTGCGTCAATTGAGTGGGTTGAGTCACTGACGTGATCTTCCTGTCCGGTTTTGCGCCCCCTCGGGCTTGTGTGGTTGAGGAGATCTTTGTGGGCTATACTCAGCCTTGTCTCAGGGTAGTAAGTTGGTGGTCTGTTGATATCCCTCTAGTGGTGTGGGGGCTGTGCTTTGGCAAAGTGGGTGGGGTTATATCCTGCCTGGTTGGCCCTGTCCGGGGGTATTGTCGGACGGGGCCACAGTGTCCCCCGACTCACCCCTGTCTCAGTCCCCAGTATCTATGCTACAATAGGCTCTGTGCCGGGGGGCTAGGGTCAGTCTGTTATATCTGGTGTGCAGTGTGAATTTAAGTATGCTCCCTCTAATTCTCTCGCCCTCCCCTTCCGGAGGACCTGAGCCCTAGGACCATGCCTCAGGACTAACTGGCCTGATGACTCCTTGCTGTCCMCAGTCCACCTKGTCATGCTGCTGCTCCAGTTTCAACTGTTCTGCCTGCGGCTATGGAACCCTGACCTGTTCACCGGATGTGCTACCTTGTCCCTTCTGTTTTCGACGCTCTCTCTCTACCACACCTGCTGTCTCAACCTCTGAATGCCTGGCTATGAAAAKCCAACTGAAATTTACTCCTGAGGGACAGACTGACCTGTTACACCCTCTACAACCACTTTGATTATTATTTAACCCTGCTGGTCATCTAAACTCAGCAAAAAAAGAAACGTCCTCTCACTGTCAACTGTGTTAATTTTCAGCAAACTTAACATGTGTAAATATTTGTATGAACATAACAAGATTCAACAACTGAGACATAAACTGAACAAGATCCACTGACATGTGACTAACAGAAATTGAATAATGTGTCCCTGAACAAAGGGGGGTCAAAATCAAAAGTAACAGTCAGTATCTGTGTGGCCACCAGCTGCATTAAGTACTGCAGTGCATCTCCTCCTCATGGCCTGCACCAGATTTGCCAGTTCTTGCTGTGAGATGTTACCCAGCTCTCCACCAAGGCACCTGCAAGTTCCCAGACATTTCTGGGGGAATGGCCCTAGCCCTCACCCTCCGATCCAACAGATCCCAGATGTGCTCAATGGGATTGAGATCCGGGCTCTTCGCTGGCCATGGCAGAACATTGACATTCCTGTCTTGCAGGAAATCACGCACAGAACGAGCAGTATGGCTGGTGGCATTGTCATGCTGGAGGGTCATGTCAGGATGACATGCAGGAAGGGTACCACATGAGGGAGGAGGATGTCTTCCTGTAACGCACAGAGTTGAGATTGCTGCAATGACAACAAGCTCAGTCCGATGATGCTGTGATACACTGCCCCAGACCATGACGGACCCTCCACCTCCAAATCGCTCCCGCTCCAGAGTACAGGCCTCGGTGTAACGCTCATTCCTTCGACGATAAACGCAAATCCGATCATCACCCCTGGTGAGCACAAACCTGCTACTCGTCAGTGAAGAGCACTTTGCCAGTCCTGTCTGGTCCAGCGGCGGTGGGTTTGTGCCCATAGGCGACGTTGTCCGGTGATGTCTGGTGAGAACCTGCCTTACAATAGGCCTACAAGCCCTCAGTCCAGCCTCTCTCAGCCTATTGCAGACAGTCTGAGCACTGATGGAGGGATTGTGTGTTCCTGGTGTAACTCGGGGAGTGTTGTTTGCCATCCTGTACCTGTCCCGCAGGTGTGATGATCGGATGTACAGATCCTGTGTAGGTGTTGTTACACGTGGTATGCCACTGCGAGGACGATCAGCTGTCCTTCCTGTCTCCCTGTAGCGCTGTCTTAGGCGTCTGTACACATTGCAATTTATTGCCCTGGCCACATTTGCAGTCCTCATGCCTCCTTGCTCCATGCTTAAGGCACGTTCACGCAGGTGAGCAGGGACCCTGGGCATCTTTCTTTTGGTGTTTTTCAGAGTCAGTAGAAAGGCCTCTTTAGTGTCCTAGGTTTTCATAACTGTGACCTTAATTGCTACCGTCTGCAAGCTGTTAGTGTCTTAACGACCGTTCCACAGGTGCATGTTCATTAATTATGTTAATTGAACAAGCATGGGAAACAGTGTTTAAACCCTTTACAATGAAGATCTGTGAAGTTATTTGGATTTCTACGAATTATCTTTGAAAGACAGGGTCCTGAAAAAGGGACTTTTCTTTTCCTGAGTTTACGAACATCTTGAAGAACAATCTGGCCTTAAATGGCCATGTACTCTTATAATCTCCACTGGCACAGTCAGAAGAGGACTGGCCACCCCTCAGAGCCTGGTTCTTCTCTAGGTTTCTTCCTAGGTTCAATGCCTTTGTAGTTTTATCCTAAACTCTACTGTGCTTCATGCTGCATTGCCTGCTTTTGGGGGTTTTAGGCTGGATTTCTGTATAAGCACTTTGTGACATCTGCTGAGGTAAAAGGGCTTTATAAATACATTTTGATTGAGTTGCTATGTTATGCCCTTGCGAATCAAGGCAAGTAAACCCCACAATAACACCTCCCCGCCCCCTCCCCCCCAGGGGCCCAGCGTGGCAGCACCTAGCACCTCTCCCCCCAAAAAATGTATGCGTCTTTTGGAGCGGTTGGATTAAAAACAGAAGTAAACTTTTGGTTGGACTTTGTGTACAATTGAGCAATAAAGTTATCCTAAAAGTTCTTCAAGGTGGCTTATGGCTGGGGAACAAAAACAGCGAACCTGTTTCTCTTCTTCAGACACAGACAGTACAGTTGCCCTGCATACAGGACTGTCTACTGTTGACGAACGCTTCAGCTGACGCCATGCAAGACACATAGCAGTTCCACAGTACACACATCAAAGCAGGAACACCTGACTGTGAGGCAAGGGAGCCATTACACAATCCCAGCATGCCTCGGTAATGAGTGTGCGTTTAAGGGGCAGTGGCCTGTGTGTTTGCATTCACCAATCAGAGCGGCTTGAACATCTGTTATCCAATGAGGATAGATAGTATCCAATGAAAATAGATAGAACATCTGGCACCAATGATCGCCATTCTTCCAAAACCTGAACTTTAACCTCTCCTACCTGGCGCCATGGGCTGTTTTTCATCTCTCTCTCATTACCACACCCTTCTTCTACATACCATAGTATTGCACAATATATTTCCACAAATGTGACMATGTAGATTGATGATATTCCATCTAAAAGGTCTTTATGCAAAAGTTTATTAAAAAAATGCAATAATTACACACTTCGATTTTCTCCATTTGAATTACATTTATCAAAAACGTATATACCGACAATAGATTGCAGGATATCACGGTAGCCAATGCTTGTGTTAGCCACGATAGTTACCTGGATTTACTGCTGCTAGTAGTAGCACTCAGGTTAGCATGTGGCTAGCTACAGGGCCGGACTACCGCATTTGGGGCCCCGGGCACCGACCTCTGGTGGTCCCCCACCCTCAGCTAACTTACTGCATTTCAACACATTTTTCCATAGTGCAGAGAGAAACATTTGCCGTTTTATAATACTATTCTACACATTTTGTCATGGGGCTAAGAGAAAAGGTTGAAGTTTGAAAGCTAATTTCCTGTAATTCTACACTTTTTGCCATGGGGCAGAGAGATAACTTTGCAGTTTTAAAACCAATTTCCTGCTATTCTACACATTTTGCCATGAGGCTGAGAGACAAGTTTGCAGTTTAAAGCTAATTTCCTGCAATTCTACACATGTTGCTATCTAATGCTATCTTGGGGCCCTCCCAACCCAAACTACTATTTACATTTTTGGTTGGGGGTTGAGGGGCCAGTTTGGTGTAACAGTTTGGTTATAGACGTTCAACGTCTACTATGATGGGAAAGGTGTATCTTAATTTGGTGTAACAGTAGGAGAAATGCTGATGTGCTGAACTGCTAATAAGTGAGGTGTTTCCAGGCTGCTAGTGGGCAGCTAGTAGGGGAAAGCCAGGGGTATAAAAGGGGCTTTTCTAAAAGCCTGCGAGCTGTATAAGTGGTTAAAAAAAATGGAGGGGGCTGATACAGAATAAATAAAACACAGGATATGGTCAGATGATAAGTTGGCTTCAGAGTGCCAAAATATGTGTTCAAAAACATATAGGAGGGTTCAGTATGATGTGTCTCTCATGTGAACAGTGGCTTCTCTCCTGCGGAATCAGGGCCCCTCCTTACGTCACATCTGAAAAGCTTGTCCCGACAGGCCTTCATGAATGTCGTATCGGGACGTTTAGTTAGGATGAARCAAATCAGAATGTTTAACAGCAACCTAATTCTGCAATCTTCCCTTTAAATCAATAACCGCCCCTCCCTCCCTCCCCACACACACACACACTAACGGTCAATACACAAGCTGTTCAGAATCAACATGGTGAGTAGAAGAGAAAATGCCCAGCCCAGTCATTCTCACCGACGTGTAGCACAGCGGTGTGTGTACTTTGGAGAAGGCTGACTCGGCATATTAGCCTAACGGTGTTTCTGAATTTGTTGGTGTGGGAGTGTTTCTCTGTGTAATTAAACAAACTGTATGCATTCAATATAGAACAGAGAGGAAGCAGAAAGTCAATGGGACCATTTTTATCTGGACAGCAGATAGTGCTGACACAGCGCGCGCACACACACACACACACACACTCACCACACCTGTCAGATGGAGAGACCCTGGGAACAAACCGTTTCTCTGCTAGTGAAGGAGAAAAATAAACTATTCCTCCATCTCTCCCTCCCCACCCTCCTCTTTCCATCCGTCATTCACATTTGAATCTCGCCTCCTCCATCCTCTACTGCACATGTCTCTTCTTCCTCAACACAGAGAACAGACACGTGCGCTGCCTCCACACACACACACACACACACACACATCTCACCATCTCTCTCCCCTCCCTCACACACAGACTACCGCTCTCTCTCCATCTCTCTCCCCTCCCTCACACACAGACTACCGCTCTCTCTCCATCTCTCACCATCCCTCACACACAGACTACCGCTCTCTCCATCTTCTCCCCCTCCCTCACACACAGACTACCGCTCTCCTCACCATCTCTCTCCCCCTCCCTCACACACAGACTACGCTCTCTCTCCATCTCTCTCCCCTCCCTCAAACACAGACTACCGCTCTCTCTCCATCTCTCTCCCCTCCCTCACACACAGACTACCGCTCTCTCTCCATCTCTCTCCCCTCCCTCACACACAGACTACCGCTCTCCTCGCCATCTCTCTCCCCTCCCTCACACACAGACTACCGCTCTCTCTCCATCTCTCTCCCCTCCCTCACACACAGACTACCGCTCTCTCTCCATCTCTCTCCCCTCCCTCACACACAGACTACCGCTCTCTCTCCATCTCTCTCCCCTCCCTCACACACAGACTACCGCTCTCTCTCCATCTCTCTCCCTCCCTCACACACAGACTACCGCTCTCTCGCCATCTCTCTCCCCTCCCTCTCACACACAGACTACCGCTCTCTCTCCATCTCTCTCCCCTCCCTCACACACAGACTACCGCTCTCTCTCCATCTCTCTCCCTCCCTCACACACAGACTACCGCTCTCTCTCCATTTCTCTCCCCTCCTTCAAACACAGACTACCGCTCTCTCGCCCATCTCCCTCCATCCTCAGCACAG
>NC_036851.1:11826672-11909200 GCF_002910315.2 Salvelinus sp. IW2-2015 | reverse complement strand
ACCACACACACATATGCACGTAGACACACAAGCGTGCACAAACACACACATATGCACATAGCACAACACGCGTGCCACAAACACACACGCACGTAGACCCTTTGTCTCTTTCTCTACAGTATACCTTTATTTGTCTCTGTCCCCCTGTCCTTTCTCTACAGTATACCTTTATTTGTCTCTGTCCCTCTGTCTCTTTCTCTACAGTTACCTTTATTTGTCTCTGTCCCTCTGTCTCTTTCTCTAACAGTATACCTTTATTTCTCTGTCCCTCTGTCTCTTTCTCTACAGTATACCTTTATTTGTCTCTGTCCCCTGTCTCTTTCTCTACAGTATACCTTTATTTGTCTCTGTCCCTGTCTCTTTCTCTACAGTATACCTTTATTTGTCTCTGTCCCTCTGTCTCTTTCTCTACAGTATACCTTTATTTTGTCTCTGTCCCTCTGTCCTCTTCTCTACAGTATACCTTTATTTGTCTCTGTCCCTCTGTCTCTTTCTCTACAGTATACCTTTATTTGTCTCTGTCCCTCTGTCTCTTTCTCTACAGTATACCTTTATTTGTCTCTGTCCCTCTGTCTCTTTCTCTACAGTATACCTTTATTTGTCTCTGTCCCTCTGTCTCTTTCTCTACAGTATACTTTATTTGTCTCTGTCCTCTGTCTCTTTCTCTACAGTATACCTTTATTTGTCTCTGTCCCCTGTCTCTTTCTCTACAGTATACCTTTATTTGTCTCTGTCCCCCTGTCTCTTTCTCTACAAGTATACCTTTATTTGTCTCTTGTCCTCTGTCTCTTTCTCTACAAGTATACCTTATTTGTCTCTGTCCCTCTGTCTCTTTCTCTACAGGTATACCTTTATTGTCTCTGTCCTCTGTCTCTTTCTCTACAGTAATACCTTTATTTGTCTCTGTCCCTCTTCTCTTTCTCTACAGTATACTTTTATTTGTCTCTGTCCTCTGTCTCTTTCTCTACAGTATACCTTTATTTGTCTCTGTCCCTCTGTTCTTTCTCTCTACAGTATACCTTTATTTGTCTCTGTCCCTCTGTCTCTTTCTCTACAGTATACCTTTATTTGTCTCTGTCCCCTGTCTCTCTTCTCTACAGTATACCTTTATTTGTCTCTGTCCTGTCTCTTTCTCTACAGTATACCTTTTTGTCTCTGTCCCTCTGTCTCTTTCTCTACAGATATACCTTTATTTGGTCTCTGTCCCTCTGTCTCTTTCTCTAACAGTATACCTTATTTGTCTCTGTCCCTCTGTCTCTTTCTCTACAGTATCCTTTATTTGTCTCTGTCCTTGCTGTTCTCTTTCTCTACAGTATACCTTTATTTGTCTCTGTCCCTCTGTCTCTTTCTCTAACATATACCTTTATTTGTCTCTGTCCCTCTGTCCTTTCTCTACAGTATACCTTTATTTGTCTCTGTCCCTCTGTCTCTTTCTCTACAGTATACCTTTATTTGTCTCTGTCCCTCTGTCTCTTTCTCTACAGTATACCTTTATTTGTCTCTGTCCCTCTGTCTCTTTCTCTACAGTATACCTTTATTTGTCTCTGTCCCTCTGTCTCTTTCTCTACAGTATACCTTTATTTGTCTCTTGTCCCTCTGTCTCTTTCCTAACAGTATACCTTTATTTGTCTCTGTCCTCTGTCTCTTTCTCTACAGTATACCTTTATTTGTCTCCGTCCCTCTGTTTCTATTGAGATTGGGCAGAGGCAAACAGGACTACCGCTCTCTCTCCTTCACACACACTCACAAACGTCCTTTCTCTCTCACACACAGATGGAGTGAACAGTCATCTGATTGAGCCGTGCAGTCCACCTCTGAGTGTGGGTCGTTAGAAACACACACACACAGTCCAGCAATAATTGACTATGGGTCGTTAGGAGATCGTACTAAAGTGGACAATGGGAGATTAGGGGAACTTAATGACCGCTTCCCAAAGCCTCTGCTAGCGTAAACATACACACACACACACACACACACACACACGCACCAGTACACACACAGGCAAGTAATCATGTATGATGATGACAGATTAGAAGGTAATTGCAGACGGGCCAGTGTTTCAATAGGTTTGAATTCTATCGCTTTGAATAAGAAATGGTGGTCTGGCTTTCGGTTGCCCTGGATACTGACAGAGAGGCACTGCACGTTCTCACGTTGCTGTAAGACCAGCACAAAGCCGCGGTGGTCTACGTTGTCAGGAAGCGGAGGAGGTACGTCGACAGTTCTACCTGGACTTGTCCCGTGCCACATTCTCCCATGATAAAAAGACACAGTTACAGCAGCAGATGGCCTCTGCTCTCTCCATCTTTCCCTTTGTCTGTCTCTCTCTCACTCTGTCTCTCTCTCTCTGCTCTCTCCATCTTTCCCTTTGTCTCTCTCTCTCTCTCTCTCTCTCTCTCTGTCTGCTGGTTGTGACCCATTTAATAGCAGTCTCTGCTATAGACATAACACACTCAGTATTCAGCTGGCCCACTCTTTCCCCAGTGCTCCGTCTGATCAAATATACATTAAGTCAGCCTGTAAACACGCATATACGCGCACACACACGCACACACACACACACACGCGGGCAAGTAGAAGTACCAAAACACACTCTAAAAACGCACATATTGTGCCTCCTCCATTTTCCGCCATTGTGTGGAAGCAAAATCAGCCTTTCACATCAGACACACACACACACGCCGTTGACATCACTCGTCTCCAAGAGAGTTGCTTAAGATCACAGACAATTTTAATATCACAGGGCAGCTTCATTCCTCAATGGAGCTTAGAACTGTTTGTGTGGTGTGCGTGTGTGAACCCATAGCAACTCTCCACCAAGTATCTTTTGGGGGAGAGAGAAGGGGGAGACGGACAGCCTAAAGCAGATATGAACTATGATTTCTCATTTGTCGTCCCCAGAATGGTTCCCTACAGAATCAGGGCAGCTCAGAACTCAGCCTTCCAACACTCAGACCTCATTCCAATCAATATTTCTATCAGGAATATAAATGGATTCTTGTTTGTTTGACCAATACAACAGGGAGAATTTAAACCCTTTCTCAGACATATGATAGGGTTTATTTCTAGAGAGAGAAGACGGACGATCTCCCTAGGAAAACGACTTGTTGCCTCTTTGAGCGAGTGGTTCTCTCTCTGTGTCACACTTGAGACCATTGTGTGTGTGTGTGTGTGTGTGTGTCCATTTGTCCGTTATTACTGTCTAACTGCGTTTTGAGTAATTGTGTCGTAGTCGAGATCGCATGGTGATCTCGATTACGTTTCCTCTTTAACGTGGTAGTCCCTGCATCCTGTCTCTTATACACATCTAGATGTGTATAAGAGACAGCACACACACACACACACACACACACACACACACACACACACACACACACACACACACACACACACACACACACACACACACACACACACACACACACACACACACACACACACACACACACACCACCTGGGATTGGACTGGAAATTACAGGGGGGAAAGTCTGCCTGTGGAATTCCAGAGCTGTGAAATGGGGCGTGCTATTCTGCTGAGCTGATGGTTCTGGGAATACAGGGCTGAGGAGTTGAGGAGCTGCATACATTTATTTTCCTCGTCCCAGAACAGCCCTGAGGACGGAGAGAAGGAGGAAGAGGGGGAGAGGAGAGGGTGAGTCGGGGGAAAAGACAGACAGGCAACAGCTCCACATCCCATCACCTCCCCCTTTCAAGAACCTGACAGAATAAACGGTGTGTGTGTGTGTATAGCTGCCCTGGCACAATATTGCTATCAGGCCTGTACATTTCTATTCATTTTCCTTGGAGGGGACATGTGCTTTCCTTGSAGGGTGCAGATTAATGTCTTAGTGGGGCTCTGCTGGGAGGGAGAGACACCCCAGCTATACAGAGAGAGATGGAGAGAGAGATACGAGCAGAATTAAGAGCGAGGGATAGATAGGGGAATAKAAACAAATAAAGATGGTTTATTCAGTAGACTTTTTACACTAGTAAACACAATAGAAATCCTTTACAAACTGGTAAAACACAGACATGTTACCCTGTACGCTGTTTAAAGAMAGCGATGACAGGTGTGGTAGGGGAACAGGAGGACTCGGCAGGGGAACAGGAGGACCCGGCAGGGGACAGACACACAGCTAACCCAGCCTGCTGGAGACTCAGAGTTTCAAAGCCCTAGCGCGCCACTGACGCCAGGGTGCCAATCTGTCCACACAGGCTGGTCACAGGAAAGAGCCGTCGATTTGGGACGTTTGAAAAGGTCCTGAGGACGTGGATATATGCCTTCGTCGGCGCTCACCAAAACAAAAACAATGGCACAGCGCTGGGGTTGAACTGACGAGGCTCAGAGGCAGGGCGCGACCCTTAGACCACTGCACCACGGCAACTCACAACTCTCTAACAAGTAGGGAGAGTACTTGATGATACTTAATGGGAAAAAGCATTGTTTTTAATTATAATATTTGAAGCTTTCCCCAAACCATAGCCCTAACCTTAACCACACAAAATGTATACCTAAACTTAACCCTTTGAGCTGTTTCTCTTTTAACCCTGTAACCATGTGGAATTAACCMTGTAACCTCCTGGAATTAATGGGTCAAAAATCGGTGTTCATCCAATTATGGCAGATTCCAACGTGAAACTATGAGATGAGGTCGATCCACAAGCTCAACACTGCCATGTTCAATGGGCATCAGTGGTGTAGTGGAGGATATACACAGCTATATGCTGTATATCCACTTGTTGTTCAGGGGGCATTGTGTATACTCACTTCAGAATCCCCATGATGCCTATCAAAGTAGTGGAGTGGAGGTCTACGCCGTATCAATGAATAAGGCTGATGGAACAGATCAGAACGAACTGTTATTTCTTCACATTTTAGGCGCAGCGGTGTGCACACGGCAGTAGCCTACGCGCGAATGTTACAAAATACAATTTGMGGGAAGACACCGTTCTAAAATGCACGTGCAAACGGTACCATGGACAGAGATGGAAATATCTGTTAGGCATTTAGAAAGAGGGGAGATCTAAAGATGCAACAACTATTATGGGTCGCTAATGTGACTAGGATAATGCCTTTGGCTGCGAGACAGTGAAAGAAAGTTGAAAGAAAACCAATAGAACAGGAGAAGGCATAATAAGGAAGTCTTTATAAAATAAYTGCCTCCACGTTTCCATGGTGGGATTTTGGTTGTAGGTTACTTTGAATCTAGGTAAGACATGCCTCATAATATGAAGTAAAATGTCCAGGTTTAAAACAATTAAGGAATGGGAAAAACATAGTGATGCTAATGATAGGCCTAATYGTCTTCTTGTAGATGGAAAGGCTTTCCCAAAAAACTTCTCAATTAAATGTTAACAAGCTACAGAGTAGCCTATGCCTACCTGGCTGAATGACATCATGGTTACTTGCGAACTCCATCTCATGTGCTACAGAAACGCTGCTAACTGAACAGCAGTGGTAGGTGCCTGTGCACTTGAATTAAAGGGTAACTACACAAAAAAAATCTAAAATGTCATTTTTTCTTGGACCTCAAAAGTGCTCTCCTGATGTGGTTTAAATATTGTTATGGACCTTTTCTGTTTTTCTATTAAAAATATGTGACTGAGAGTGAAAACCTGGGGGGGGGGATCAGAAACCTGTGACTCATTTGATAGACTAATTTATCTGTTTAAATAGACGGCCTACTAGTAGCCTACTTGCACAGTACAGCTTGGGTTGGCCTGACTCAAAGACTAATATGGGATTCATCATTTTAGGTCATTCAGAGTGTGTTACTGTTTCTCATAGAACTTCACACAGATCCCCTTTCCTTCGCTGGGTGGTCCGTTTGGGAAAACGTCGGCTACATTAGAGTATATCCAATTCTCCTGGCGCCACTACACCACCGATGAGCATGAAATGGGAGAAAACATGAGGAAAAAGAGGACGTAGGTGTACTCCCTGAAGTTGGTGTACATTCTTATAACACTGTAGTAAGAACACATTTTCTGCTTCAGAAAACAGACTCACTGCAGCAACCTCAGATACTTGGCCAGGCATGAAACCCCTGTCATTGTAGGAACACAGCAACAGCCTTCAGGGCAACAAGCAGTGTTGGTTGAGACTATTCTGAAAAGATAGTTTACCAAGTTACAAATTACTTTACACTGAAACAAGCAGTGTTGGGGAAACTACTCTGAAAAGATAGTTTACCAAGTTACAAATTACTTTACACTGATAGAAGTTAAGCTACACGAAAGCTACCCTTAAGAGAAATATAATTTACTAAACTACTTTTTCAAAGTAACTTTAGTTAACTACATCCAAACTAATTTGTGAAAAATCATCATATGTAAATCTGAAATGTCAACTACAAATTACAAGACCAGTTCACTTTGGGGTCATATGTTAACAGAATGTGTAATTTAGCCCATTAAACACAAAAACGATGTTTCAAGTGAGAATTAGGCAGGTCTGATGCCAAAAAATGAAGGAAATGATTGCCAATATTATAATTTTGCAAAAAAAGTAGTGTGTAGTTCCAGTAGTTATCTACACCGCTACATGGCAAAAAAAAGTTATTAACTACTGAAAACACCACCTAGATTTGAATTCAGTTCAAATACCACCAATCTACTTCAAAATGTAGTTAAATTACTTGTTTAACTACATGTAGTTCACTACTCCCCAACACTGGTCAACAAGTCACTGCCAACAACTTAGATCCTACAGGGTCATGGCTTCAGTGAGATGCTGCTAAGCGATAGAGAGCCATACTATCTGTGAATACATCTGACCTGCTTCCATGCTCCATTCCCTGGGTGGGGAGAGAAAGGGAAAAAAGAATGAAAGAGAGAGAAAAGGTATGGGCCTACTTCCCAGCCTCCTCCTCATTGGACCATGACAGCCTCTCTTTCTACCCCTCTGTTCTCTTCTGTGTATGCAGCCGGAAATACATTCGTGGACTGGTTCGTACCTAAAACATTTCCCATTCAGGCTGCATAGGCTTCGATTTCCTCCTTAACTTTATTTAATGGTGAGAAAATAGGAAATAAACTGGGAACATGTGTGTACTTTCCTTATGAAACACCATTTTCCACCACCATGCAAGAGTGGCTAAATGCTAATCCTGTGTATCGCGTTCAGGCAATCACCAAGGGTTATTTTTTTTTAAACGCCTGCTGCAGTTTCTTTTGACGCGTCAAAATGTGCGTGCGAGAGTAAAGAGCGTCAATTCACAGGCACCGCGTTGCGAATGCCAACCTAAATGTCAAGAGAATCCATTTAAACAGTTGTATTTGTTATGTTCGCTATGTAGCCCTTACATATTATTGTTGTGTGTTCCTTTTGACTCGCCTATGGGAGCTACCGTACCTGCCTGCCAGCACTAAACAGTTGTTATGTTAGCTCACCAACTGTGAGGAGAGTTGTAGATACATCCTAGCAGTTCATGAAGAATTTAGCTAGTCTCGTCGTTTAACATAAAAGTATTCTCTCTTGAAATCGGAGTCCTCGATTTTTCCAGCTCAGCCTGCCTAGGCTATATACGACTAGGCTATATACGACTAGGCTATATACGACCAGAATCAACACAGGTAGGGTGCATTGTTTAAAATATATATCTTATTTGACTGAAACCTTAGCTTACAGACCAATACATTTTAAACTAAATATTTAGCTAGTCTACTTAGCACAGGGAAGATCAAAACAATTTCTCTAATTCCTTTGCAACAAACGACCCACGCCATTTATCTGCTTATTTTATCAGAATTGCTCTGCATACACTTGAGAAGAATATACCGTTGACGCTCACGCCGGTTTGTTTTCTCTCAGTCACTACCAAAAAACACTTTTCGTTTGATTTGGGCATCAGCAGCATCGCATTAGTGGAAACCAAGACTGTTCTCAGGGCAGACCTGGTTGTAGATAGATATGTTCGATTCGCGTTGGGGACAATTTTAACATTTTAGCTAACCCTAACCCTTTCCTAACCTTAACCTAATTCTCCTAACCTACTGCGTATGTTATCCTCACCTGCTACGAAAAGGGTCAAAACCGACAGACCCGCCCTCAGAAGAGTCTTGGTTTCCACTAATGAGATACAGCCCTGCATTAGGTTAGGGGTGAAAAACCAGACTGCTGTAACATGATTGGCTGAACACGATACACATCTGGGATTGGCATCCAGCCACTAGCATTGTGGTGTAAAAATGAAAATATGCATAGAGGAAATCGAAGCCTTTGCAGCCTGAATGGAAAATGTTTTGGGTAAAAACCGGTCCACGGGGAAACGAATGTACTGCCGGCGGAATACAATGCATTTGGACGGTAAGGTGACATGACTCAATATCGCCATCTGCCAGCCTTTGGGCCAGTCTTACTGGTCTGTTACAGTCACAAACACACTGTGCCAACTTATTCAAATGTTTCTTCTCCTTCTCTCTCCTGTTCTTCCCGTCTGTCCACTGTTGGAAACCTGTCCATTCATTTCTCCTATATGGATGGATTTGGGTATAGTTATAGCAGGGTTGTGAATTAAAGAGGTACGGTAAGGAGAGGGGGGAGCGCTTTCAGACTGTTAGGATGCAGCTAACCTTACTAGTTTATGATGAAGTGGTGTCTGTCCCCCTCTCTGACCCATAACAGGGGGGGGGGGGTCACCTAATCTTCTGTGGATGCAGTGCTGTTCATTAGGAGGATCATATCCTGTCCTTTCTTTCACTCTACAGTTTCCTCTCCAATCCTTATTACCACTCAGATATAAATCTAGTATGACTGACTCCCTAACCATGAAAATATCACGATCCCCTTGACAACAAACATCGATAAACCATCAGCGAGTAAACAGTTAACCCGCTAAACACTACCCCTCTCATCCTCTCCCCACTCCCCCGTGACAAAACCTCGCCAAAACCCTCCCGTGCTCCCATGTCCTTGGTTCAGGCGACATTCGGTGAACCTCGGACCGACCCTTGCACGTGAGGCGACGGGCCATTTAATTCATAATTTTGTCCTATTCCGAACGTTGTTCTTAATGCCTAGCACCACACCAGAATGCAGGAGACCTGCGGGGAGAGAAAACGCCCTGCGTTGTTTCACAGGCATGTGGAATATGTAGGCTACATACATAACATCACCATGGAGAGCAAAAACACATTTCATACTGTCTTATTAATGCGGTATATGGATGCACCGATACCGCGTAATTCAGACATAAGGCTATCAGATGTATTTTTATTAACTGTGGGCCTGATGATTTGGTAGTCTACTCTCGATAAAATCGGTTATCAAGATGGTCTTAAAAGAACGCTTCGATTTGACACACCGTAGACTATGATGACAATTAAATAAGAATAATCTGCCTACTAAACCCATCAAATAGGACCCACACGTTTTTACCCTTTGTAAAATGAATAGGCTATTAGTTTGGATATTGGGGTAGGCTTAAACAGGAATAACTGATCCACGTTGACGTATCCACGAAGCGGAAAATAAATGCGACAAGGCATTGTGGGCTGGATAGCCAACATGAGCGCAAGGAACAGCATTTATAACAATATAAAACTTGGTAGAAAAGTATTACCTTTAGCTTGAGTCTCATATTCGGCTACGATCTCCTTGTCCTTTCGGAATTTGGCCGTAGACATCATGGCTTGTTCTTCTAATCAAAAACACTATTCGTCGCAATAATAGGTTATAGGAGCAATCAGAGAAAAAATGGAACTGTAACAATTCGCTTGGAAGCAGACCCCACTGAAATATTGTAGCGAGCAGCCCCACAGCCCGTGGAATGGTATTGTCTTCTGCCCCCTTCACTCTGGCCGCATTGCAAGAGTTTGGCGCTGCCGTATTCCCATTCGTGTGGACCCTTTCCTCAATGCGTTCCCAAAACCGTTTATAGAGCAAACAGAGGAGAGATGCATTCCCCTAAACCAACAATAACCAGTCAGCCAGCACCGCCGGATGAGGAGACTCCCAAAAAGTTTAGTCCTTCAGTGAGTGGTTGTAACCACGACGGTCGGAGGATGGCCTGGCTCCGTGGCTGTCTGCTCTTCCTCCTAGAGTCAGAGTGGGGTACATGGATGAGCTGGGAATGGGAAGCCAATGCGCAGGCATGGGGAAAAGCCCACACACTATGCAATGTATCGCATTTATTTGGTTGATACATAAACTGCAGAGTGCTTGTCCATACATATTCATTATCACACTAGCCCAGTATTTAATACTGTGTATGTATGGATAAAATAGTGGGCTTTACACATCATTCAAACCTATAACAATGGGCAACTTTATTGATACTGCAGTGATTAGGCCAGATGCTGGGTGTTGCCATGTGTCTAGGGGGTGGGCGTAGAGCTTACAGGGTTGGGAGGGCAGTCAGATGAGATCCAACTGTAGTTCTTAACAGTGACGGTTAGAGTTGGTGAACGGACCCTTGCCTACACACTACACTGTAATAACACATAGGGCTAATCTGACTCAATATAATAGCTGTACTCTTGAATTGTGATTGACTAATTATCCGAGAGAAATGCATTCGATTTTTTTAGGGTGGGGCCATATCTGGCAGAGCCCAGAGAACATACAGGTCCAAATATATTTCAGTTCAATGTGGTCCAATGTGCCCATGACATTGACAATATAATTGACTAAAAACAGTTTAACTCGGGTGTGTTGTGAAAAGCAAAAACTCAGAAAAAGGTAATAACACTTCAAAACAAACTGGGGTACCTTATATAAAGGCTTGTAAATTATACAGGCAGTTACACTTTGTATTAGTTTATAGGTAGCTTAGAACACGTTACAGTTAATATAGCCTAGGCCTATCTCATTGAGTGAAATAGTGGTGCTTGCAAAACATGGGCATATCACAATGTCAACCAATCAATGAGTTATAGCTGTTTTACTAAACTAACTATAGCAGCTGAGCGACAACCCCTTTAAAGAAGGTGCTATCAAAGTTTAGCCCTACAGATGATATTAATGATGCTATATATACAACATTGGATCTTGCAGAGTAGTAGGCTGCAATATAGCCTGGAATTGTAGCATGAGGTCAAAATCTATCATGTATATATTTTTTTTTACAGACATTCAGATCAAATATATTTATAATTAGCTCATTGTTCTATCTGCGGTCAGATCACGCATTGGTCTCGCAAATTGCAATATTGTCCCAAGATGCATTTGGCTGTAGAAAAGAAATAGGAGGACATTTAAATACTTACATTACAACAATGTGAAAAACTAAAGGCTTTTATACGTGGAGGGAAATACAACTGTTGCATTTGAGAATGTGTGGCATAAGAATGAAAGCCTTGTGGAACCAGCCTGTTCGCAAAATTCACAATTATTTCCTTTTCACTAATCCATAGGTGAAGGGGAAAATAATATTGATGGTTACATCAGGCTATAAGAATAAGGCATTTCGCAATTTTTTGCCATAGAAAAAGTATCGGGACCAGAGGTAGGCTAAGGAGCTAGCTAGTCAAGTCCACTGAGGTATAATAAGAAGGTCAAGTCTCCGGGATACCGTTAGCTAACTAGCTAGATACACATTGTCTTTCTACAAACGTTGACATACATCTAAGTCATGAGTTGCAAAAGTTACTTTTCTAACTATTTGTGTGATATAAACACATACTGCATCGCACACGCTTTACCGTGTAAGTTGCTAAAAGCAGATCTTATACATGCACCAAATAGATTTTTACCTCGTATGTCGATTTCCATGAGAATACGAGCTTTACTATTTAATTTAAGTCCCTCGTGAAGATTTATTTGGTGCTTTCTTCACAAATTCTCCCCAAATAACTCCGCCTCTTCATGGAAAAATATGAGATTTTGCATCTTTCGATTGGCTGAATTGATTATGAATGGCATAACATCCTTTAAATCGACTGTCAAGATTATCTAGGTAGGCGTGATGTACGATTATTACCCAATGGAATAGTCATTATTGTCCTCGAGAGCCAATCGAAATTCGAGATAACGCCGTTTAAAAATGTTTCAGGAAGTATCGGTAGCTAACAGGAAGTTATAAACAATCAACACAACAGTGAAACTAGCTGGCTACTACTACAACATTTGACAGAATCTGTGAATGCAACGACGTAACTGAACAAAGATTCAGGAAATTGTTTCATATGAGAAGAGCACTTCGAAGATAAATTGAAATGGCAACAGACCATTAGCTATTTTGAACATCGGATGCTGTGTTATTGTGGTCACTCGTTACTTTAACGAACGTAGCTAACGATAGCTATCTTGTTAACGTAGCTAGCTTGCTATCAACAAGAGTCGGTAGCTATCTAGTTAGCTAATTATTGACACCTCCAATATAGACGTGGAAACGTTAACGGTAGCTATATGACAACGTTACGCCATCTGATTTGTGGCGTATGTTTTATAACCAACCTGCTTCTAACGTCATCCAGCTAGTTGTTGCTAGCTAAGTTACCTACTAAGTTATCCAGTAACAATAGTGTTTAGCTAGCTAACTTAGGTAACAGTTAGCTATACATTTTTATTTTTGGTAACGTTCGCTTCAGAGGAGCTACCATTGCTACATTGATCGATCTGTTCTGACACATTTCCTCTGGACACTGGGATTCTGGGGCTAGCAGAGCAGTATTTAAAGAGCATGTCTACCTCCAACTTCAAAAACAAATGTGTCACTCAAGTGAATTGTATATATTGTGAGAGTCTTCTCTGCACAAGAGGAATGAAGGCAGTACTTCTTGCAGACACAGAAATTGAGCTGTTTTCTACTGACATACCTCCCAACAGGTAAGCAATACAGCCACTATGTTGTTAGGACATGATCACTGAATGTGTGGATGGAGTTGTGACTAATGAGCTAATATTATGTTTTCTATGGGGGGGGGGGTCGCTCATTGGTCAGTTGTTTTTGTTCATATGTTGAGTGTTTGTGATTACTGTGAGATATAGTGAATACTTTATAAATCGACGTAAGTTCTTATCCATTATCGCACTCTATGGCTAGAATGAGATGGTGCCCCTTTGTTCTTTCTAACAATCCCAATAACACCCCCACCCCCACCTCATCTAGAACTGTTGACTTTGTGGCCAGCTGCTACTCTACAGAAAGCTGCAGATGCAAACTGAGAGATATCGCCTGCCTGAAATGGTATGTATTTAACGTTACTGTAATCACAGATTTGCCTACTCGCAAAACTCTAACCTGTTTTCATCACCATATAATCCTATGTGCTTTTTTGTTTACAAAATAACAGCGCAACACCGCTGTGGCTGTTTTGGTGGGGGTGTTGTTTATTTATATTGACAAATGCCAATGTAAATGCATGCAAATGTCCATGTGTTGTGCTTTAGTAGGAAAGTTGTTGAGCCAGCAGTTTGGTGGGTACAGGGAGGCTTTTGTCAGGCCCCTTTTGTTTCTCCTGCTTTGTTGTTGTTCACAGAAACGCATTGGGTAGATAATAGACACCTACTGCCTACTGATAGTTAGCACTTTCACAGGTGCTCCCTATAAAAAGCTGACATGTTTTTTTGTTTCTCTCTCATCCTCCTTCTCTCTCTCTCTATATATATATATATATATATCAATTTCCCCCTCCCCCTTTCTCTGTATCTATTTCCCCCTCTCTGCCTCCCCTCTCTCCCCTTCTTCAGTGGTAATGTTGTGGGGTATCACGTGGTCGCTCCCTGTAAGCCCTGCTTGCTGTCCTGTAACAATGGCCATTTCTGGATGTTTAACAGTGATGCTGTGTCCACCCTCAACCGACTGGATGCTACAGGTTAAAACTTATTTCACTCACTGTCTCCCAGCACACTGACCTCTTACAGTACCTGCTCATGAAGAATACAGACTGTATCCCAAGAGGAATGTCCTGAACCCAAAGGAGTTAGTTAAAGTAAATGTAAAGAAGAATTTCCCCTAAATGCATAGTTTGTGACAAGATGCAACACCGACTGACACAATGTTTGGCATTGTGTGTGCACTCTTCCTATCTATACTACCACATCAGTAACACCAGCAGAAAAAAAATGCAGAGGTTGAATATATTACTTGGGGTCGTTGTGCAACGCCTTGATGCCAGCCTGTTTCAGCTTTGGCCAATTTTTGATTGACTTAGCTAGTTGGCGAGGAAAGACTTAATTAAACTGCTGCACCACACAGTCTGCCACACACAAACTTTGGTGTTGACTTTGTCTTTTGTTGCAGGTTTAAACTTGTTGCTGTGGGGAGACCTTCCCGAGCTAGAGGACAGCGAGAACGAGGAATCAGAAAGCCCATCAGAGGAGGAGTGTATCAGGTAGAGAGGGATGAGAGATGGAGGAGCAAGACGTTACCCTGTGACCTACCAGAACCCCCAGGAACAGACGGAGAAGAAGCAGTGAGCGAAAGAGGAGAGGGGGGCTTACCCTGTGACCACATCCCCCTTCCCAACATCTGTCCGTTAGAAACACACTCTCCTCTCACGGTCCGATCTTTCTCTCTCTCTCTCTCTTTGGGTGAAACCAACCACCGGAACTGCCCTCTCTCCTCAAACTCACAACTGAATCCCCACTCAAACAAACTCCTCTTTCTCATTCACCGACAGACAGCCGGATGGATGGATGGTCTTAACATTTCACATGTTTTATACCCTTTGGGTTGCCTATTGCCATTGGACACTGGATTGAACATTGTATGCTGTGTTTTAGATTTTTGTCAGTCCTGTGTTGGTCCTTGAACAATCACGATGATGTTGTGTTTAAGTTTCAGAATCTGACATTGTTTACATTGAGTATTTGCCAGTTTATCTTGTCACTCTTTCATGAGGAGGGCCAGTGTGCTCAACAGATGGTACTAGAACATACGGTATAGATACGAGTTTGGTTCTAGGGCGCCTCTGTGGTGGGACTGAAGATGCTCTAGGAAAATAGATTAGGCCTAATTACGCACATGTCATCTGAACCTGGCGAAGGAGCCGGACAGAAAATACATGATCGTGAAAAGGAAAGTTGATGTCCACTCACTACATTGTTGACATAGTAACAATATTGCAGCAAAAACAGTGAGAAAGTTGCTATCCAAACCCTGTATGATTGAACACTTGAACGGTTGTGTGCTTGTCAGAGCACCATATGAGTATACTGTATATTTGAGTATGGATCACTTATATAAAGGAGTGCCTGTGTAGAGCAGAACTTTCTATTGCTGCTGAAGCTTTTGCTTCAGCCAACCTTCTCGACTTGTATTCTAATGGCCTTGGATCTGATTTGTATTCTGTGGAGAACTGTGGGCTGACTGTCATTGCAGGAGGTCATGCTCACTCTCTCACTGGAACTAAAATGTGTTCGCTAGCTTTGTTTTGATGCATCGGTGCCCAGCAAGTACTGTCGCAATGAGTGACGTATCTTACATTTCCGTTAATAATATACCTCCCAGTTCAAGCAGACAAGCTATTCCTGTGTTAAAAAGATATGTTGAAGCTCACATGGGAAATTATTTTGGGGTGATAACGAGCAGTACGAAAGGTAGACATACACACCAAATACCTGAAATGGCAGTCGCCAATTTGAAATGGCAGTCACCAGGGCCCAGCGCAGTCAAAAATGTGATTTCTATGTTTCCACACTGAGGTTGGAATAATACTGTGAAAGTGTGAATATGATGATAATGCCTTTTTGGTGTAAGAGCTGTTTGAAAAGACCACCTGAAATTGCAGCCTGTTTTGGTGGGATGGAGTTTTGACGTGCCTGGTATCACCACCAGGCAGTAAATTGGTTAATGGACCAATAAGAAAGAGTTCCAAACCTCTCGGCCAATAACAACTAGTTTTCCGTTTCCCCTCCCCACTCAGACCACTCCGACAGGCTTAGCAAAAATCTTGCTTGAGAAATTGCTCTTTGCTAAGAAGCTATTTTTGTTTATTTTTGACCATTTTAATTCAAAGCTATCACATCAAGGTACTTGATTGTTACCCAGAAGTGAGTTCATATTGAGGTGAAAGCAGCTGCATTGGACCATTTAAATGATGTTCTAAGCTCTGGCTTAGTAGATCACATCTTGTGACATGATTTAACAAAATTATTAGCCAATTATCTAAATCCCACAGACAATCTCTTTTCACTTAAATGTTCCTTTTTGTTTAATTTTCATTCACAAAAGCAATGTTTTGTAGTGTACTGTAGTTTTTATTTTTCTCTTTATTTTACATTTCACTTGCATTTGAGTGTTACGTTTGGAGGCTGATTTTTGTTTTGAAGTTTTACCTTAGTGAAGGTATCACCTGAGAGCTTCCTATTGCATAGGACAATAGGGAGATAATCAAAGACCATCAAAACAGTGACCAATTAAAAAAAAAAAAATAGAAATCTCCCTTGAATATGATTAACTTAAGTAGCGTGCTTTTATTTATTAATTTTAATGTATGTATTTATTAACAGGCATTTGCTGTGTTTATACTGATGTGACTTGCCCTGCTGAAAAAATATGTATATTCTGAAATTGCACTGAAACTGCATTGGTAGTTTGAAACATTTGTCATTTTTAATGCTTATTGTATTGATAATACACCTTTTCCAAAATATCTATTGTTTTGTGAACTTTTTGGTCACAAAGAATCTTCAGGTACTGAAGCAAGTCTTCACATGTGAGTTCTCTCACATTGAGTTCAGCCCTAACTGTGTAGGTATAATGTCTGTGGATGTGATGTTGGAATGTTGCTCTGACTGTCCTGGTCCTGATCTGCCAGCCAGCCATGGCAGCTCTCAAGTGCTTCTGCCAGCTCCCTGCAACACACAATACAGCACAGCCATGGTAGGAGTCCATATGCACACTCAGCAGACGTGCGTGTGTAGGTTTTACTATACTTGTGAGTACCAGAAGTCCTCACAAGAATAGTAAACCAACGAAAATTCAGAGAAGTGAGGCCATTTTGCCATCCACACTTTGAGAAAGGCTATTTTAGGATTAAGAGTTAGGGTTAAAATGAATGTTCGGGAAGGATTTTTCAATGGAAATTGTTGGTCCCCAAAAAGTCCTAAAGTATAGTAAGACACAGCCTTCAGAAAGTATTCACACCCCTTGACTTTATTCACATTTTGTTACGTTACAGCCTTATTCTAAAATTGATTAAAATGTTTTTTTCCCTTCATCAATCTACACACAATACACCATAATGACAAAGCTAAAACAGTTTTTTATACATATATTTACATAAGTATTCAGACCCTTTACTCAGTAGTTTGTTGAAGCACCTTTGGCAGCGATTACAGCATCCAGTCTTATTCAGTATGACGCTACAAGCTTGACACACCTGTATTTGGGGAGTTTCTCCCATTCTTCTCTGCAGATCCTCTCAAGCTCTGTCAGGTTGGATGGAGAGCGTTGCCGCACAGCTATTTTCAGGTCTCTCCAGAGATGTTCGATCGGGTTCAAGTCTAGGCTCTGGCTGGGCCACCCAAGGACATTCAGAGACTTCTGCGTTGTCTTGGCTGTGTGCTTAGGGTCGTTGTCCTGTTGGAAGGTGAACCTTCGCCCCCAGTCTGAGGCCCTGAGCGCTCTGGAGCAGGTTTTCATCAAGGATCTCACTGTACTTTGCTTCGTTCATCTTTTAGCATAAAGATCAGGACCAGTCTACTGTCAGTCTGTATGTACACACACGTCACACTGTGCAGTGTTTCTTCTCACAGGATATTGATAAGGAGTATTAACCAAAAGACCTGACCTGATTTTTCTACTGGGTTAGAACCCAGAAGTCACCAGACGGCATATCATCATACAGCCTCCAGTCACTGGGTTGGTACTTTTGTGTATTGGTTTTAGCTTGTGTGTGTCTACATGTACCCTGCGTGAGTGATTGTGCTCTTCAGGGATGACTATAACACGGAGGAGTCTCCTCTTACTGACGAGGAAGAGCGGCCTCTATCCCAGGGAAGACTACGCCAGAGAATCATACCCTTCAAACAATATCATTTTCGGTTATGATACTTTGCAATCTTTGTTTTTCACCTTCACCTTGATGACCGGACTACTAAGACTGTCGATGAAGATCAAACCGTTCAAACATCCTGTACTTTCAACATGAACCCTCTCAATTACTGTATGCCCGCTATAAGCGATACTATTCCATAGGTCCTGCTGACGGAGGGATCATTGCGTCATGCAGAAGCGAGGAGAAAGATGAGTTTGCCGTCCAACTGCCACCGGCGCCCCCTAGTGGCTTGAGAGGAGCGGCACACACAGACACCGCCATAGCTACCCACCAGGTGAAGGACCTCGGCCTAGGGAGAATAGCTGCTTTTGTCATGTAGTATTATCACCTGAATTTCAACCAAAAGTAAATGACCAAATGTCTCTGTTTCAGTTCTGATTTAATGTATGATAGATAGTATTACTTGCACTTCTATAACACTCTTTTTTTATGATCAAATTAAATAAAATGTTATTTGTCACATGCGCCGAATACATCAGGTGTAGACCTTACCGTGAAATGCTTACTTACGAGCCCTTAACCAACAATGCACTTTTAAGAAAAAATAAGTGTTAAGTAAAAAATAGATAAGTCAAAAATAATAATTAAAGAGCAGCTGTAAAATAACAGTAGCGAGGCTGTATACAGGGGGTACCGGTACAGAGTCGATGTGTGGGGGCACAGGTTAGTCAAGGTAATTGAGGTAAAATGTACATGTAGAGTTAGTCACTATGCATATATGATAAACAGAGAGTAGCCACAGTGTAAAATAGGGGGTGGGGGACAATGCAAATAGCTGTTCATGAGTCTTGTGGCTTCGGGGTGTAGAAGCTGTTAAGAAGCCTTTTGGACCTAGACTTGGCGCTCTGGTACCGCTTGCCATGCGGTAGCAGAGAGAACAGTCTATGACTAGGGTGGCTGGAGACTTTGACAATTTTTAGGGCCTTCCTCTGACGCCGCCTGATATAGAGGTCCTGGATGGCAGGAAGCTTGGCCCCAGTGATGTACTGGGCCCTACGCACTACCCTCTGTAGTGCCTTGTGGTCGGAGGTCGAGCAGTTACCATACTAGGCAGCAATGCAACCAGTCAGGATGCTCTCGATGGTGCAGCTGTAGAACTTTGAGGATCTGGGGACCAATGCCAAATCTTTTCAGCCTCCTGAGGGGGAATAGGCTTTGTCATGCACTCTTCACGACTGTCTTGGTGTGTTTGGACCAAGATAGTTTGTTGGTGATGTAGACACCAAGGAACTTAAAGCTCTCAACCTGCTCCACTACAGCCCTGTCGATGAGAATGGGGGAGTGCTCGGTCCTCCTTTTCCTGTCGTCCACAACCATGGTGCTGCATCATCATGGTCTGTTTCAACAAAGTGTGATTTGTTTAGCTTGAACTAATTAGGTTAGGAGACTTCTCTCAGTCTGGCAGCCAGCTGTTTTTTTTTATGTGTCACAGGCCATCCGGCTTTGCCTATTCAAGTCTGTTGTCAAGACCCCCCTGCTGTCCTGCTCTCTGACAACTGAACACAAGAGGGCAGCAGATCATTGCCGTTCCACTCATTGTAGGTTCTCTGTATAGATTGATAGCCACAAAGAACAATCTGCATTGTTAAAGAGCTTCGATAAAGGCTTTAATATGTGATGAAGGAGTTTGAATGATTTTGAATGACAATGTGTGTCAGGTGGTTCCTACCTCTATCCTTCTAGTCTGTTTCCTGCTTGTCAGTTACTGGTATCAAGGGAATTTTCATTTCCTTTTCATATCTAAAAGTTTGATCATTAATATTTGTAGGATATTGTTTTATGCCTATTCAAGCAGATAGGGAACTATATATAAAATGTGATTGCGGTACAAAAATGTAATTATATTCCTCAATGCAGAGTCTTTCCAGGTCCTTGCCCTCTTCAATTCAAACCAGAGGTCTGAAGACTGAGATGGCAATTGCAAAATGTTGATTTTGTGATTAATTACAAATTACTTTGTGGATTTTCAGTTGTACTTGGGCTTATTGTCTTGCTGTAAGATTCACTTGCGTCAAAGTTTCAGCCTCCCGGTAGAGGCAACCAGGTTTTTGTCTAAAAATGTTCTGGCGCTAGGTAAAGTTCATGATACCGTTGACCTTAAAGCCCCCAGGACCAGTGAAAGCAAAATGGCCCCATAACATCAAAGATTCACCACCATATTTTACAAGTAGGTATGAGGTTCTTTTCTGCATATTTCTTTCATAGCAAAACCCACCGCTGGTGTGCGTGGCCAAAGAGCTCTATTTTCATGTCATTCCACAAATGTAAACTCCAGGAGTTTGCTAAACGGCATTGGCACTTGGATTGGAACCGGTGCTATGGTCAGATGACATGAAATTAGAGCTCTTTGGCCACGCAGATCAGTGGTGGGTTTTGCGGTTAAAAAGATATGCATATACAGAAAAGGGCTACTACAAAATATGTTGGTAGCCACAAACCTGGATGCCTCTAAAAGGAGGCTGAAATTTGGCCGCAAGTGGATCTTCAGCAAGAAAATAACCCCAAGTACCAATTATACTGTGTTCCAATAACCCCAAACACACATTAGTATAAAAATAATTTCCCCAAAAAATTGCATACAATATAGCTCAGTATTTGTATTATTTTATATAGTATTTTTTGTTCATCTTTATCAAGGGTGCTAATAATTTTGGACCTGACTGTATCTGTCCCTATACGGAGAGATTTGACAGCAGTTTGTAAAGAAGGGAGACTGTGACTAATCCACTCTGAAACTTCACTGTGTAACTATGAATTTAAAAAAAATCAAAGATAAAAAAGAAATATGAGAAAGAGGCAGGGCAAGAGAGATGATATGGAGGAGGATGTATGGAGGAGGATGTTTGCTTTGAAATTCGACTCTTACTGAGCCACCCTCCACGCCCAACTAAATTCTCTGTGCGCAGTTCGCTGCATTGCCATAGAAACCTTCCCTTTAATCACAACAGAACCTAATTTCTTCCTCCTGACAAAGGCTCCACATCGGCCTTGGAGACCGCCTGCACCAGCCAGTCCCCAGCCCAGTCCCAAGGCCCACCTCCTACTCTCTARGCCCTGCCTACCAGCAGGCCACCAGTGCTCTCCCTACTCTCTCCTCTTTTCACTGTCTCCCTCACTTTCCTATTTCCTTCCCATTTTCCTTCTCTTATTACTCCCATGCTCTTTCCATTCACTTCTCCACCTTCGGCCCCACTACCCTTTTTGTCGTCTACTCTGATTTGAGCCCCTATTCTTATCCCTATTTTGCTTCACATGAAATATTGCGATTAGTCTCAGACAAGGCATAAGAGCAGCTAGTGGAAACTTGCTGAGAGACATTTTACACCCACACTTGCCAGGCCTGCATCTACACAAACACTCTCTGTCTCTCTCGCTCTCTTATCTGAGCTTTACAAACTGGCCTGTTTCCTGTTCATTTTTGCCCTTTCTATCTCACCTCCTCTATGCCCTTATCAGTTACAGTCAATGTCCTGTTTTGTATAATTTTTTTCCTGTCTTTTTGCCTTCACTCTCTCTTTTGGCTCTCGTCACTGTAGGTCTAGTCAAAACTGCACTTCATTTCTTTACATAATACTTGCACGCAATTCGTCAATCCTTTCCAAATACATTTAGATAAGTGTATATACTACATATTTTCCCTCTCACCTGGTAGGATTCACTTTTTATATAGCATGTTATCAGCTTCTAAGTACAAGAGAGTGCAATGGATTTTATTGCTCAGATAAATCACCTCCCTTCACACAACCAGAAATATTATTTATTTGCAACAACTCCGTGATCTGCACCACCGGTAAGTTAAGACTCTCACCCTATTCCCTTTTCTCTCTCTTTCCTTTTCAGATTGTCTATTTGGGAATTGTGCCAGGTATTTCCCTAGTCTGCCTGCTGCTCTGGAACATTACTGAAGAGCCCAGAGCCCTCCCCCCATTCCCCTCCAATTCACCCAACAATATGTGTTGCTAGGCAACCAGCCGACCAAGAGTCTCCAACCAATCAGGTTGTACATTTATTTTTCAAATCCTTTGATTGAACCTCTACCTTCAGATACCATTTTATTCATGTTCTGTTTTAGGTTTTATTCTCACTTTAAAGGGTCAGTTTTCCAGGCTTTGTGTATTTTTTGGGGTGAATTTTGTGCCTAGCCCTATACTTGACATAAAGGCAGTCCAACACCAAGCGGCAACACTAGCAGTTCACKTTTGCTTACAGCTGGGCAAGAAAGACAGGCTAACGGGCAGCGGATGCTAAGTAATCTAGCTCCTTTACCTGTATATATTTTGTTATTGATTGTGTGATTGACACAGATGTCCGTTTAATATGATTATACAACGTTATATCATTATCAGCAGTGCCACTATTGTGAGTACACTTGCATTAAAGTCATGATAGCCATCACTTTTCAGTAGTTCTAAATTAAAAAGCAAGCAATGTTATTATGTTCTTGTTCATAGTGGTTTTCCCTTCTATGAGAGGACATGCATGTGAAATACTTGTGTTCTGGTGTGGACTTAAAAACCCTCAGTTTGTGGTAAATGTGAAATGTTGAGATGACAGAGTCTGCTGGAAACAGAACAGGCCCTGGGCTAGGTTAAACATTAGTCTTGATCAGCCTTCTAAGTTTCAGTTGACTTGGCGTCATTCTGCCATTTACAGGAAGTTTGCTCATGAATAATTACAGCTGCCCTCCATTTCACAGGCTGCTAAGGGTGTTCTAGTTTGTGTGTCTGAGGAGCCATGTAAATCCCCCACTGGTGGAAAAAGTACCCAACTGTCATACTTGAGTAAAAGTAAAGATACCTTAATAGAAAATGACTCAAGTAAAAGTGAAAGTCACCAGGTAAAATACTACTTGAGTAAAAGTCTTTGGTTTTAAATATACTTACGTATCAAAAGTAACTGTAATTGCTMAAATATACTTAAGTATCAAAAGTAAAAGTAGAAATAATTTCAAATTCCTTATATAAAGCAAACCAGACGGCACAATTTTTTCCTTTTTTTTATTACTTTTTTACGGATAGCCAGGGGCACTCCAACACTCAGACATCATTTATAAACAAAGCATTTGTGTTTAGTGAGTCCGCCAGATCAGAGGCAATAGGGATGACCATGGATGTTCTCTTGATACTGTAAGTGCGTGAATTGGACCATTTTCCTGTGCTGCTAAGCATAAAAAATGTAACGAATACTTTTGGGTGTCAGGGCAAATGTATGGAGTAAAAGGGCATTGTTTTCTTTAGGAATGTAGTGAAGTAAAATTAAAAGTTGTCAAAAATATAAATAGTAAAGTACAGATAACCCAAAAAACGACTTAAGTAGTACTTTAAAGTATTTTTACTTAAGTACTTTACACCACTAAATTCCCCTGAGCCCCAACTTTATTTCACCATGTGCACTGGAGACCACTGCTTTGTATGAGGGCTCCGTATTCCCKGTTATTACAGATCCAAACACCTATTCTCTTATTCCTCCTTGTCCTTTCATTCCACTTGAATAAGTTTGTCCTAAATATTTCAAAAACTAAAAGTATTGTATTTGGGACAAATCATTCCCTAAACCCTAAACCCTAAACCTCAACTAAATCTTGTAATGAATAATGTGGAAATTGAGCAAGTCGATGAGACTAAACTGCTTGAAGTAACCCAGGATTGTAAACTGCCATGGTCAAAACATATTGATACAACAGTAGCTAAGATGGGGGATGTCTGTCCATAGTAAAACACTGCTCT
Organism: Salvelinus sp. IW2-2015; assembly: GCF_002910315.2. Taxonomy (NCBI): domain Eukaryota; kingdom Metazoa; phylum Chordata; class Actinopteri; order Salmoniformes; family Salmonidae; genus Salvelinus; species Salvelinus sp. IW2-2015. Next base: position 11,885,528 of record NC_036851.1, on the reverse strand, counting down.
GCCTTCTTAAAACAGCACTATCAACAAGGAAAGTCCTACAGGCCATAGTTTTGTCACACCTGGACTAATGTTCAGTCGTGTGGTCAGGTGCCACAAAGAGGGACTTAGGAAAATTACAATTGGTATTGAAATGTTGAATACTCAGAGCTGTCTGTTTAAACTACTAGCACACAGCTCAGACACCCATGCATACCCCACAAGACATGCCACCAGAGATCTCTTCACAGTCCGCAAGTCCATAACAGACTATGGGAGGCACACAGTACTACATAGAGCCATGACTACATTGAACTCTACTCCACATCAAGTAACTCATGCAAGCAGTAAAATCAGATTTAAAAACAGATAAAAATACACAGTATGGAACAGCGGGGACTATGAAAAGACACACACACACAGGCACAGACACACGCATACACACACACACACATAATAACATACGCACTATACACACACACACATGATAACATATGCACTATACACACACGTACACATGGATTTTGTGTTGTAGAAATGTAGCAGTAGAGTAATGGCCTGAGGGCACACACTTAATGTGTTGTGAAATCTGCTGTGAATGTAATGTCATGTTTTTTTGTATAACTGCCTTCATTTTGCAATACCCCAGGAAGAGTAGCTTCTGCCTTGGCAGCAGCTAATAGGGATCCATAATAAATACAAACATCTCTCGGCCCGGCCCTGGTTCATTCTCTGTCCTTCCTTAGTCTCTAGGCTCCTATCAGTCCCTCCCCCACCCTATCCCCAAAGTGTCCCTCCTCGTCTCTGGTCTCTGGTGGCTGTGCAGATGGTTCTTTGTTGGTGCTTCATAATAGGGCTGAGGTCAGTGTGGCCTAACATTAACACATGCATATTACTCTGTAGTACACCATCATTTCCCCTTCTATGTTTGCTTTTCTACAATGTCTCCGAAACTACTGCACCACCAACGTTTTAGAATAAACAGAATGTCAGTCTCTCCCTACCTTGGTGATGAGGAAGTAGCCTTATAAACCCCCAGATAAAGATCTAGCCAGTAGCGACCCCACATTTCAACTGTTGTGGTTGTGACTAAAAAGAAGATCATATCTGATTTACCAACCATCATTTACCTATTACATCAAAAGATAGTCTAATTTCAAAAGAGCTGAGACATTTCAATTTGGACACCGTCTCATTGGTGTTCAATCTACACTGAACGAAAATACAAACGCAACATGTAAAGTGTTGGTCCCATGTTTCATGAGCTGAAATAAAAGATTCCAGAAAAGTTCCATATGCACAAAAGGCTTATTTCTCTCTAATGTTGTGCACAAATTTGTTYACATCCCTGTTCGTGAGAATTTTGCTTATGCCAAAATAATCAATCCATCTGACAGGTGTGACATATTAAGAAGCTGATTAAACAGCATGATCACAGGTGCACCTTGTGCTGGGGACAATAAAAGGCCACTCTAAAATGTGCAGTTTTGTCACACAACATAATGCCACAGATGTCTCAAGTTAAGGGAGTGTGCATTTGGCATGTTGACTGCAGGAATGTCCACAAGAGCTGTTGCCAGCGAATTGAATGTTAATTTCTCTACCATAAGCCATCAACATCGTTTAAAAAAAAATCAGTACATCCAACCGGCCTCACAACTGCAGACTACGTGTATGGCATTGTGTGGGCGAGCGGTTTTCTGATGTCAACGTTGTGAACAGAGTGCCCCATGGTGGGGCTATGGTATGAGCAGRCATAAGCTACGAACAACACAATTGCATTTTATAAATAGCAATTTAAATGCACAGAGATACATTGCCATGCCATTCAACCTCCGCCATCGCCTCATGTTTCAGCATGATAATGCACAGCCCCATGTCACTTTAATGAAGACGCAGGGAGTCAGGAAGCAGGTACAGATGATTAGTTTAATAATGCCCCTAGGGCCTAGAGCGTTACAAAACTCTAGGGCCTAGAGCGTTACAAAACAGGAGACGTGTCTGACAGGAAAACAGAACCAATACTGCCTGATTACTGAGGTTGGTGAGGGCTATAGGAAGGGAGAGTAATCAAGGTGGTGATGAAGTCCAGGTGTGCTTAACGATAGGAGCAGGTGTGCGCAATGTGGGTTGCCAGGCCCGGTGGTTAGTAGACAGGCGACGTCGAGCGCCGGAGGGAGGGAGCAGGCAGGGAGGGAGTGGCAAGGATCTGTACACAGCAGCTGAAAATGTTCCAATTCTTCCATGGCCTGCTTACTCACCAGACATGTCATCCTTTGAGCATGTTTGGGATGCTCTGGGTTGATTTCTACAACAGCGTGTTCCAGTTCCCACCAATATCCAGCAACTTCGCATAAGCCACAATCAACAGCCTGACCAATTATGTGAAGGAGATCTGCATGATGTAAATGGTGGTCACACCAGATATTGACTGGTTTTCTGATCCACACCCCTATCTTTTATTTTTAAGGTATCTGTGACCAACAGATAGATATCTAAACTCAGCAACAACAAAAAAAAAATCCTCTCACTGTCAACTGCGTTTATTTTCAGCAAACTTAACATAAATGTAAATATTTGTACGAACATAACAAGATTCAACAACTGAGACAAACTGAACAAGTTCCACAGACATGTGACTAACAGAAATGGAATAATGTGTCCCTGAACAAAGGGGGGGTAAAAATCAAAAGTAACAGTCAGTATCTGGTGTGGCCCCCAGCTGCATTAAGTTCTGCAGTGCATCTCCTCCTCATGGACTGCACCAGATTTGCCAGTTCTTGCTGTGAGATGTTACTCAGCTCTTCCACCAAGGGCAGTTGTTGTTGCCATCCTGTACCTGTCCCGCAGGTGTGATGTTCGGATGTACCGATCCTCTGTAGGTGTTGTTACACGTGGTCTGCCACTGCRAGGATGATCAGCTGTCCGTCCTGTCTCCCTGTAGCGCTGTCTTAGGCGTCTCACAGAACGGACATTGCAATTTATTACCCTGGCCACATCTGCAGTCCTCATGCCTCCTTGCAGCATGACTAAGGCACGTTCACGCAGATGAGCAGGGACCCTGGCATCTTTATTTTGGTGTTTTTCAGTCAGTAGAAAGGCCTCTTTAGTGTCCTAAGTTTTCAAAACTGTGACCTTAATTGACTACCGTCTGTAAGCTGTTAGTGTCTTAACGAACGTTCCACAGGTGCGTGTTCATTAATTGTTTATGGTTCATTGAACAAGCATGGGAAACAGTGTTTAAACCCTCTACAATGAAGATCTGTGAAGTTATTTGGATTTTTACAAATTATCTTTGAAAGACAGGGTCCTGAAAAAGGGATGTTTCTTTTTTTGCTGAGTTTATATTCCCAGTCATGTAAAATCCATAGATTAGGGACTAATTCATTTATTTAAATTGACTGATTTCCTTATATGAACTGTAACTTTGAAATTGTAGCATGTTGCGTTTATATTTTTGTTCAGTATAAATTGGAGGCAAAATGTCTGATCTTCTGGAGAAGGAAATGTAAATGTATCATCTGTTCTGTGATCCCACAACAGCCCTGCCTCATCATTGGTCAGAACCACCGTTATTGAGCCATTAGCCACTGATTCTAAGTTTAACAGCGATGCTGACTGACCCCACGGGTAGTGACGTCTTGCACCTAGTCCAACTCTATCTATTAAGTGTGTGTGGTCAAATCTGTTCAGAGAAAAATAAAAGAATACTACATTTGAGAGCAAAAATCAAATCACACTTCATTTGTCACATACGCATGGTTAGCAGATGTTAATGCGAGTGTAGCGAAATGCTTGTGCTTCTAGTTCCGACAGTGCAGTAATATCTAACAAGTCATCTAACAATTTCCCAACAACTACATAATACACACAAATCTAAAGGGGTGAATGAGAATATGTAAGTATATGGATGAGCGATGGCCGAGCGGCATAGGCAAGGTGCAATACATGGTATAAAATACAGTATATACATGTGGTATGAGTAATGTAAGATATGTAAACATGATTAAAGTGGCATTATTTAAAGTGGCATTGTTTAAAGTGACTAGTGATCCATTTATTAAAGTGGCCAGTGATTGGGTCTCAATGTAGACAGCAGCCTCTCTGAGTTAATGATTGCTGTTTAGCAGTCTGATGGCCTTGAGATAGAAGCTGTTTTTCAGTCTCTCTGTCCCAGCTTTGATGCACCTGTACTGACCTCGCCTTCTGGATGGTAGCGGTGTGAACAGGCAGTGGCTCGGGTGGTTGTTGTCCTTGATGATCTTTTTGGCCTTCCTGTGACATCGGGTGCTGTAGGTGTCATGGAGGGCAGGTAGTTTGCCCCCGGTGATGCGTTGTGCAGATTGCACCACCCTCTGGAGAGCCTTGCGGTTGTGGGCGGTGCAGTTGCCGTACCAGGCTGTGATACAGCTTGACAGGATGCTCTCGATTGTGCATCTGTAAAAGTTTGTCAGGGTTTTGGGTGACAAGCCAAATTTCTTCAGCCTCCTGAGGTTGAAGAGGCACTGTTGCGCCTTCTTCACCACACTGTCTGTGTGAGTGGACCATTTGAGACTTGTGGACCATTGGAGACTTATATCTCCCTCACTAACTTTAAGCATCAGCTATCTGAGCAGCTTACCAATTGCTGCAGCTGTACACAGCCCATCTGTAAATAGCCCATCCAATCTAGCTACCTCATCCCCATATTGTTTTTATTTACTTTTTTGCACACCAGTATTTCTACTTGCACATCATCATCTGCACATTTATAACTCCAGTGTTAATTTGCTAAATTGTAATTACTTCGCTACTATGGCCTATTTATTGCCTTACCTCCTCATGCCATTTGCACACACTGTATATAGACTTTTTTTTCTCTATTGCGTTATTGACTGTACGTTTGTTTATTCCATGTGTAACTCTGTGTTGTTGTTTGTGTCGCACTGCTTTGCTTTATCTTGGCCAGGTTGCAGTTGTAAATGAGAACTTGTTCTCAACCGGCCTACCTGGTTAAATAAAGGTGAAATAAAATAAATAAAAATAAATTCAGTTTGTCTGTGATGTGTACGCCAAGGAACTTAAAACCTTCCACCTCCCTTCGATGTGGATAAGGGGTTTCATGTTGTTTTGTTACATAACAAAAAAAAACACTCAAGGCATGACTTATGAATGTAGGTTCAGAGGAAAAGGGTAGTGAGGGGGTCCACCAATGAGATGCCTTTGGGCAGGCATTACACAGACCAATAGTCGCAGTAAGGAACATGTAGAATGAAGGCGGGAAACCTAGAGGGAGTTGGAGAAACTGAATTAGTGGAAATTTCCACTTTCCTGGCAAGGCAGGAGTGTGGGTGGGGCTTGAGATGGAATAAGGTGGTGTTGTACAAACACAGGGCACATGGAGTCATTCCCTGTTCTCCTTACTTCGACTCTGCCATTGGGGTGGGCTGCCATTAACCTTTTTCTCTACCACAATCTCTCTATAGAGCTCACCTTATCTATAGGCTATTCTTTCTACCTGCCACAGATGTTTGCACTTGGGAAAGCAGGAGATAACACCAAGAATGGAGTACAATAAAAATAAAAAATAAATAGCGCTCAGCAGGTTGGCCTATCGGGTAGAAGTAGAATGTTTTTTTCTCCACTTGCTCATCCATCCAGTACTTTTTCCTCTCTCCTTTACACTCTGTCCCTTTTCAGTCTCTTCACAAACTCCACAATTTTGGTAATAGCAGAAATAAAAGGTGGCATCCATTTTGCAAACATTTCCACCCAGTACCTGTCCTTTTCATTTCAGTCCTCTCTCCTTTAATGCTAATTTGACAAAACGAGAGATTAAATCGATGATTACATGCTTCAATGTTCCTGTCACCTTAAAATGAGCAGGACACCTCCGGGTTGGGGCCAAGGGGCCACATTCCAGGAGGTAGCCAGCCATGTGGCATTGTAAGTTCACAGTCTGTAAGGATACAGAGAATACATCATGCAAGACCAATTACAGTGGTGAAGGTACGATAGCAATCATAGGTGTTTTTATTGTTGCATGTACTTATGAAAGTGTACATGACCAACACCCCTGTTGGCACTGATAGCAGAGACTGAGCTCCCCCGCTGGCACATCCACTGTCTAGGAACTCTTCAGAGGTTCTGTACACTCTGTCACTGTGTAGCAGTCAACTTATATGTTTTCCTGCTTCTTTATTGGATCTGCCTGGAACGCCGAGAAAGCCATTCAGAGCGTGCAAGACACCACTGTTCAGAAGAATAGAGCCCAGTTAGCCACTGCCAATTCTTCTAATTATGGGGACCCTTGCCCCTCCTAATCCTGACCTCTGCTCTTTGATGCCCCCCCGCTCTGCTCTCCCCTCAAGCACTGACATTCCATGGATCAGGTCTTTTGTCTCCCTGTTTGTCAGGTGTGATTGATTGTGAGTAACTCTGTCTTGTGTTTATTCAGATTTTTKGGGGGGGACAATCATGAGCAGAAAACTCTGACGTTGAAAGTTCTTTGTTTGTGATGGTGGTGGTGGAGGGGATGCCTGATGGCCAACGACTCACTTTTGCCTGTCATTCTAAAACTAAAGATCAACTTCTTGAGCACAAAGACTCTATTCTCTCTGCCTGGTCCAGACAGTTATAGAGACTCTCTGTTGCACCGCATCCGTTCATAAGTCAAAATAATGTTCCATCATAGCTTTCTAAGTTGTGTAGCAACTGTGAGGAAAATACTCTCTTGTGTCAGAGTGTAAAATGGAATACTGCCCATGATTCTGAGACCTTCTCCTGCAAACCGTAAAGATGATAGATCATACAACTGTGAACAGCATACAGATGTAGGATATTTCTCTCACTATCTCTTCAGTTTTTGCTCGAACTCACTCTTTCTAAGTGAACTTCTACCTGTTTCAAGCAACCTACTACAAGGGACCAGCAGGAGGACATTTCTGGAAGAGGTCCAGTATCCATGGAAACAAGTTGAGGTGGTAGGCATAAGAAAGAGAGAGAGAGAAAAAATGACAGGAAATTATCTCACAAACACTCCCCTCTCTGATTGCCCCCATTTTCCAGTCACAGAGAATGAGTAATGCTTGGACTGACTGCTTTTTTTTCAGGCAGTTAGACTGCTTCTCTTTTGGTTCCGGACTACGCAAAGACTGGGATCATTAGATTGCAGACGTCTGTTTCAGTGCTCTGCGGTCTCCACATAGTCTTCATTTCCAAAATGAAAGCACTACCGTAACTGTAGGCCTATGTACACTATGTCAGCCTTCATTGAATGCATTTCATTTGCTGTCGTCTATTGATTTAGTGCATTAATGATCAAGAAATATTGGGAAGTATTTGATTAAACTATTAGTGTAAGTATTTACCAGTTAAAAGTTATTTCTTTATGATGGACACAATAGTTGTCCTCTTCCCCACGAAAAAAACAAGATTCCCAGACACAAACTCCCATGGACTGAGATAACCCACTACGGCACTGACACAGCCCTTTGATCTCTCCATGTAATTATAGCTGCTTTCCACCAGTCATAATTACATTTTAGCCAACTCTGGGATTAATGACTGAATGAGCTCTCTGAGGCTTCATCAAATAAAGCTTCTGTATTTTGGTGAACATAATATAACCAAACCAGCCAGCCAGGGTATTACTATTGAGGGTGCCCTAAAAATAAAGTCTGGGGCTTCATTTAACACTTGTTTTGATATTCTTCATATATAAAGGGTGCACATGCATGAGTCCCAATAATTTCAACCCTGAGAGTAGAAATATCCAAGCTATGGATATGAAAGATGAGCAATATCAGAAGAAATGCAAATCATCTCATAAATTCTCTCTCTTGTCACTGTTCTATCCTTTTAAATGTTGTCTCAGCCTAATGCCAAAGAAGGATATTCATATACATGAGTAAATGTTGGCCAGGCGGAGTCAAAAGCTCATGTAACAAAAATGCTCTCCATCTAGGACCTCCAAGAGGGCTTTGTTATCAATCTTGGTGATCTCTAACGTCTCTAGTGTGCACCTGGAGAGAAGCAAATGAAAATATTCTGCCCAGTGGCCCCTACCGAACTGCGACACAAGCTGTTACAACACCATGTTCAGGTGATCCCCATTTTTGGTGGCCTGTACATACTACCTCAATCAGCCCGACTAACCAGTGCCTGTATGTAGCCTCGCTACTGTTGTAGCCTCGCTACTGTTTTTGGCCTCCCTACTGTTATTTTTCACTGTCTTTTTACTATTGTTTTTATTTCCTTACTTACCTATTGTTCACCTAATACCTTTTTTTGCACTGTTGGTTAGAGCCTGTAAGTAAGCATTTCACTGTACAGTCTACACCTGTTGTATTTGGTGCACGTGACAAATAACATTTGATTTGATTTAATCACCTTGAGCTCAGTTAAGCGTGTTCAGTGGGATGGCTCTGGGCACGTGATGTGCCATATGTAGCTCCCTGAGGTTTAAACCGCGAGATGAGTGAGAAACGGAGCAGAAGGGCTCACCTTAAATTACCCAGGAGAGAGGAATCAGGTGTGATCTGTGATATGCAGTACCACTTTCTAATACTCTGGAGCAGGTGCTCACCCCACCCTCTTAGWGGGGGACAAATGAAAAGTCTAATTTCATAATAGTAAGAATAATGAAAACAGTTCTCAATACCGTGATACTAATGAATAACATATATCATATCAGAGGCAAAACTGGAGTTATTGTATTTGAGCATTGATTGTATGTCTGGGTCTGGGTAGAGGAGATGGCGAGATAATATTCCACAGTGAGTGAGTCTGCATTATACTGGAACAGATGCTCAKTGTAGCTCCATTTGCAATACAATAGCCCCCACACAACATGCTAAATGAAACAGTGGCCATAAACAAAAGACTCCAAAGTGGCTTGGTGTGGTGTGTGTAGTGCCTGCATCTGTGTGTAAGCGCGTGTGTGTGTGTGCGTTTGAGTGCGCGTGCAGATACACAGGCAGACAGCAAAATACAACATGTGATGCTCCTGCCCCGACCTTAGACCAAATGATGACTGTGTGAGGGCTGTGTGAGGGCTCACCAATGCCACACTCAATTATCTAATTATATTTACAAAAGCATCCAGGTGTTGTAAGGAATCAACTTTAAACGTATGTACAGTATGAACCACAAAACGATGAGAGACATACTGTACAATCATGGCCATGGGACACAATCTACATTGGACGTGTCATCAAATCTGTGAAGGAAACATTTAGGCCTACTTTATCTTCTTTTGAATTACTTCCGAGGCTTTGGTAGCGTTAAGTGAGAGAAGTGGCCAACTGTCCATACAAGTKCAGTAATCCAATGTGCCGTGCAACGTTTCTCCAGATTCACAAAAAAAGGAGACCACCCTACTCTCCTCCCCTCACACCCCATTCTCCTTCCTGCCGTCATTGTCTGTCAGACTCAAATCAGAGAGCCACACCTTAATTGCTGACCCTACGACCAAAGCCATTGTTCTGCACGTGGACTTTCCTGCCATAGAATACGTGGCCCCAAAAAGACCAATGATTTCTGACCAGCCCTCAGCCTGTGGTCCATTGCATTATGTTTCATAAAGTTACTGAACACGGATAAAGTATCGGTGGGACACAGAATCAGTAGTTTTATGAAACATGTTTCTAAACAACTCAGAAAATAACACATAGGCCTAGTTGATCCCATTTGAACATCTTGGCCATGTTCTGTTATAATCTCCACCCGGCAGTCAGAAGAGGACTGGCCACCCCTCATAGCCTGGTTCCTCTCTAGGTTTCTTCCTAGGTTCTGGCCTTTCTAGAGAGTTTTTCCTAACCACCGTGCTTCTACACCTGCATTRCTTGCTGTTTGGGGTTTTAGGCTGGGTTCCTGTACAGCACTTTGAGATATCAGCTGATGTAAGAAGGGCTTTCTAAATGCATTTGACTAGACATGCTGCTTGTTTCCCAATCATTACTCTGGCCCAAGAATTGCAATGGTTTACATTCACATGGATCACCATTCGTTCTTTACAGTTCAGATATTTCATATTACACAGACAGTCACAGACACAGCGAATAAGTGTAGGTAGCTTACTGGCTGTGTGCTTGTAATAGGCTTATGTAGGCTAGCTATTGTATTCAAATACAAAAGCCTCCTTCTCATTTTTTTCAAACGAGGCACTTTGTTCCTGACCTTCATGTTTAAAATAGAGAAGTCTAACCGAGGCAAGAGGTGTGGTCTAGTTAGTAAATGGTTTCACATCATATCATCTTTGTGCTGTAATTTGATACTTAGGCACTGAAGACAAAGGGATAAGCGGCTCTACCAGGGCTTTACACATGCTTCTAGATGGACGAAATCAAGGACAACTTGTTTTGAATACAAATATGTCAAAATCAAGTCCAAAAAAAATATACAATTGGCAACAGCATTAATGATAAAAAATATTGTTGTTTTTGAATGTAGGGAATGCTTGCAGTCACACAAAGGGACTGCATTCATCAAAGCGCACTTCAAGCACGTTCTTTGAATATACTATTGCTTACATTAAACACCATTAAAATGTCAAATGTAATTCATGAGAGAGAATAACAATGTTAATATCCCTAAAATACTTTCAATTTAAATAATTTAATGTTATCACATGAACACTTTCTTTATGCTTTACATCAGAGTGCACGCTTTACATTTTCAACCAATTAGGAGAAGGACAGCTGGGAGGAGCTTGATAATCGGGCTCAAATTCAGAAGATTGACAACAACCTGTCCAATAAGAACCGCTTAAGCGTGTTGGTTACTTTAGATTGTCCAATTACGTTTTAGATCGACCATCTCCATTCTAACTAATGGACTACAGTTGAGCCTAACAGATGTTGCTGSTATTCATAACTCTCTCCGCAGCGTGTTATTGAAACAGGGTATATCACTGCCATAAACATCAAACAAAGTATTTATTTCGGAAGCATATTATACCCTTAAATTAAACTAGCTATGGCTGATACCGCAGTAGAGACGACCACAACCACCGAGATTTCAGCAAAGGTGAGTTTGATTAATTTGACTAGCTAACAACTTCACTCTTCAGCTAAGCCTGTATGAACACCAGCTAGCTAACTTTAGCTGTAAAAGCAAGCTACAGTAGCCAGCCGTGTAATAATAACCAAGTAGCTAGATAACAGTAATGCTAGTCACTGTCAATGGCTGAAAAATAGTATGTATTTCTCAAACATTTAGTTAGCTATTTAACTAGTTCAATAACTTCGCTAGCTCCATTACTAGTACTACATTGATTACTGCATTGTTTTGATTTTGCAAGAATGGAATTTCACTGTACTTCAGCACGTGACATTTAACTTCAACTATTGGCGACTTGGCTGGGACTAACTTTCCTAGACAGTTATTTTTGTCGTTAAACTTGCTACAGTAGCCACATTGCAAATGAAAGTTATTACTAGTTAGTAAACGTTAGCTAAAAAGCACCTCAAATTGAATGCGCTCGAGCTACACGGTTGCGCGATGGCGGGAAGTGATAACGTAAATCTTTCACAGTGGGAGAGGAGTGTGCATGCTTATCTTTCTTGTAGGGAACGGCGATGCTAGTTCCCGATGCCTTCCGTTGTGTGCACTTTGGCAGTGGTCGGGCATGCGCCGCTAGTAAATACTGGAGATGTGTAGAAAGGTTACTACAATTTTAACAATCCGAATTAAAGATGGCTACGTTACTTTGGCGACGATTATATGGCCACATCGTGGTGGACATGCTTCAATTGTGTCAGTGAGACAATCAAGAATAACATATTTTCAGGAGCTCAAAGAGAAGAAAGAGGTTGCCGAGGAGGTGATGGTGGAGAAGAAGGAGAACGGCAGTGGGGACGCACCTGGCAATGAAACAGTGAGTTGATGCCGAAGTTTATTTCCTTGGGAGCCTCATGGCCTTTTGTCTTGGCGCCATCATCATACAGGTGTCTCCAGACTCAGACCCAACTACCCCACCCCCACTCACTATTCTTTGTTTAGTTTGTGAAATGGCACAAATGTTCCTTAAGACATGTGTTGGACCTCATTGCATTTCCTTTTCTAATTCTCAGGGGAATTAAGTATAAACTGCAACATGTGCCCTGTTTTAACTCTGAAGCGTGTTGGCTGTAACTCTTCGGTTAACTTTTTCAGAATACTTTTCTGAAAGAAATTCCTTATCACTCATGCATACAATTTACCTACATTTATGTGAAATATTAACGTTTGTCATTCTTTGGTTCCTTCCCTCCAGCACACAAATGGTGCAGAGGAGAAGACAAATGGTGCAATTCATTCTGAAGTAACTCCAGAGGTTGAAGAGGATGGTAAATTCATGCCCCTCTTTGGACTAACAGCTGGATAAAAAATTACATGTTTAATGGTTATTTGATACATGTGAGGTGCTTGAAGCCCATGTTTTTGTTTCATTTATGAATGTGATTGCAGGAGAGGGAGACGATGCAGCTGAAGATGCAGAAGAAGCTGCTGATGAGGAGGTTGACCACCCTGTGAAGCGCCCAGCTGAGGAGGAGGTACAGTTTTGTCCGATTTTAAAACCATCAATATACAGTAGTCTCACAGTAAAAGTTGAGCCATCTTTATTACTGTTTTATATCTGGCCTTTAAGTTCTCTCTTCACTTAAAAATGTTTATTTTTGCCCTCAGGAACAAGTGGAAACAAAAAAACAGAAAACAGAAAACAATGACTCAAAGGATGCTGAAGTGGAGGCCTAGAACACTCAGTCTGTACTCTTCCACAGCTCTGTCTACATGCCGTTGTCAACTTCACCTTGTAGAGCTTGTGCTTTATGTATGTTTTACAGATTTTGTTTGCCCCCAAGATATTACATTGCACTGGAGTCCTTAAACATAGTGGCCTCCTCCCTTTTTTATAAGATGTTATTTATTGGTTTCTTACGCAAAAAAAACTTGTGCAAATAGGATCCATGCTGTTTTATCAGTATGTTAGTTTGTGTCTGTATGAGTTAAGCACATTCTCTACTTTGTTACTGCTGACCAGTTGATTCAGAGGCAGGCAGCTGCACCCTTCTCCACATTTTCAAGGTGACCTCAGACTCACTAAAGACCAAAGATAAGTTTTAAGCAGGGGCTAATGGACTATTGTTAGCATTATTAGTTGAGGCTTTTTTAATACCTTTTGTTTAGTGCTGCTGCTAGTAGTTAATCCTTTGTCTGACTGATCTGTTAACACAACAATGGCACAAATAAAAGAACACCTCCGTGATCAAAGATAGCTTGATCCTGTTTAGGGGTCTGTCTTCTGCAATGTTAATTACCCCCTCTTAATTGTTAAGGCGTTGGTCATATGTTTTGTATGCATTTTAAAACAAGTTTGTACCCAAGATACTGTTTTTCTGTTTCATTTTCAGTTATTTTGAATCAAAACAACATTCCCAACCTAGTGTTTTTTCTCTTCTAGTGCAGTTATATTTCATGATTGCTATTTGGTTGCTTTGGCCACTGCTTTGTATATTCTGGTTGTTGATGATTAAATAAGTCAGTCTTGTCTTTTTAACCATGGTGTTTTGTTTTTGCATACGCTGTAGTTAAATGTGCTGGATATTTCACCTCTGTTTAAAGGGCAATTCTGCCACTTTTCAACCAATTATTCATGATCTTCAGTGCCATACTAGTGTCTACATATCTGTAAACAGTAAGTTTCTATGGTCTGCGGTTAAGGTCCTAAAAAACACTTCTCTGTGACATCACAGGGKAGAATCAAAGTAAAAAATTAAAATGTCAAACCCTGCAATGAGTTTCTAGCCATAGAGAGGATATTTTCTTGCTCCCCACGTCACTACGAATCTCAGGGTTTTAAAAATCATTGCTTTAACTTGATATCGGGTTGAATTTTGTACCTTTTTTCWACAAAACAGAAATGCGCTGTTATAYACATGTAGACACTGGTATTGTGCTGGAGATAATGAAAATGAGGTTAGTGGTGGAATTGCCATGTAAGATGCTTTACAATGTAAACACCAAATTACAATTGTGACTAACACTAGTGTTAGCAATGAAATAAGGGATGCTTTCGGTTAACAGTCCTACCCATGTAAAGTACCTGATGTCAGTTGATTTAATATGGCATAAGACAGAATATGGATGGGAGTAATTCCCAAGATGATTTTGTAACTGGGAAAGGGGTGATTCTCGTAATCTGGATTTAGCCTTTTTTTTTTTCTCCATAGAACTACACTACACGTCAATCAATTGAATGCAGTTTACAGACCCATCTAGTGGTGTAAACTGGTATTGTAGGTCAATTCAGGGTAGGTTTGATTTCTGAGAATCGTTTTTATTTGATGGARGTTCTATGTGGATAGAGGTTTTCTGATAATGACCAGTTATGAAGATTACATATCTTAATGCGAAATACATAATAGCTGTAAATCTAATACCAATATTTTATAACATTAAGCCTAAAGGACACTTATATGCATAATTATCTGCATAGAGGAGACCTCTAAGATGTGTGAAGTTCTATGATAGTGAGTTTAATAAAAAAGGACAATAGCCCAAAAAGTAAAAAATTATCATTTTAATTGAACTCAACCCTGAAGTAGCTGTTACAGTAATACAGTTAATATTGGAATTAAGGATGAAGAACATCAGAAAACACTATTGTAAAATACTATAAATGTTATTTTGTTGAATTGAAGCAAGTTGCAACAGCATGATGATCCATACAGTTGCTGTTTTCTCAAAAGAAACCAGTCAGAAACATGACATCATCATGGCACGTGTCCAGTCTGTTATGGAGGCTTTAGTGGTAGACCCTGATCAACATTCCACTGAGGCATCAGCTCTAGATGACTCATGACAGTGGGGTGTTTCACGGTGGTGGGTATTTTAGTGAAACTCACAAATGAAGCTGAACGCAGGCATGAGTTATTGTTAACAATTCATTCAAAAAATGCCTGTAAACAGTCTCRGTGTCAATTAAGTGATGTTCAAGGCAAGCAAGTTTTTTTTAGCCTGTCAGATTTTCTCAATTGAAAAGTAATTATGAYTTCACCAATGTTTTATAATTGGCTGATTGATGTACATGGAAGATGAAATGTTATTTGAGCTGTTTATAATCGAATKAATTGAGTGAATAAATGCAGCAGCGTGTGATGAGACTGGATAACTAACCCCCATGGAGAGGGTCACTCCAGTGAGCCAGTTTGGGTTGTGTGGTGAAACAAGCCTAAACCCTAACTAAAGCATGCACCTTAGCGGTGAAAATAAGCACTTGCTGTTGGCAAATATGAACCCAAAAGTCTTCCCTCTCAAAGTTGTCCAGCGCCATCTTAAGCATAGTTCACATGCATCTTCCTGAATTCTTTCTCGCCACCAAAACAACAGATTTGTTGTTCTTCTTTTTTGTTCGGTTTCCGATGGAATGCCGAATCACACCCCAGTTTCAACTTCTCTTCCTGGTAATGACAAGAATCACTGTCATTACAACAGTCACGCCAGAAGCAAGGTGACAGGACAGAGTGATGTCCATGGCTTAGTAAAGGGTCCATCTCTGTGTGTATGTTTGTAAACGCAGTAGTGAGTGTCAAGTCAAAATGGTAATAAATAATGACCATAATAATCTGAGTGCCTTGTGTGAAAGATGTAAAACCTCAGAGGCACAGTTTGGCTCTTTATTGTTCACATAGTACAAACTACATTGAGTGAGGGTGGACCTATGGCTTGCATGTGTGTGTAAATGTACTGTAGATATGCTACTGTGCTTACATGAATTCAAGGCTTCAAGCAAAAGGTCATTGGTGACACATTCAGACAGTCCCTAAGCCTGTCTACAGTGGGATGATAGTGTGCTGACTCAGAGAATCAGGCAGGTAGACATTCCCTCGGACATCAGACCAAAACAGAAGATGCAGGGCATTGAGGCTACAGCGCATGCATATATTAGGCGAGGCCAAAACAATTAACCCCTTCAAAGGTAGTTTTAATTTATTCCTGATGTCCTGGGGAATAGGGGCTGTAGGGCCGTAAGTATTTAGGCACGCACAAAATGAACATAAGTGGCGCTTTTTAGTGGAAATTATGGGAGAGAAATACGTGGACACACTCTTAACACACTGCCACCGCAGAACGGTGGCCAATGTCTGTCTGTCGGTCTAAGCGGAGCAATGCTAAGTAGTGCGAGAGAGTACAGTACTGTATGTGCTTTGCAGAGAGACAGAGTGTAGGCTATATGCGGTGTGTGTTGTGACAGAAGGCTGCAGGGTGATAGTGTGTGGTGCAGTGTGAGAGAAAGGGGGGGGGGGGGGGGTCTAAATGTGCACCAGTAGTGGCTGGGTCTCACTTTCAGAAGGCTCACCCTCAGGGGGGGGCAGGTGGTACACCACGCAGAGGGAGGAGTACAGACAGCCCACGAATGACATCGCGCTAGAAAAGTACATCACTCCCTGGGCCCCGCCCACCAGCGAGGTCAGAGGTCCCATCGCCACGGAGACTATGATCTGAGCTAGGAAGTACTGGCAGCTGAGCAGAGAGATGTCCACCCCCATCCCTCTCCTGGTCCCTTCCTCTGACGAGCCACAGAACTACACAAACACACATGCGGAGAGAGACGGCACATGTATGATTAATACTGTGAACACTTTTACAACAAACACATTTTTACAAATAAATCTAGAAAGACACAGTACTGTGCCAAATCAAAACACTTGACCAATACTGTATAAAATACTATCACAAAAACACAATTCAGAACATTATATAATATGTTCACAATTTTGTGTTGTATTCAGTGTATTCCCATTCACTAACCTGTGGGCTCTGGTAGTATTCACACAGCAGAGAGTAAGGCAGTGTGCACAGAGAGGAGAAGAGCACCCCGTAGGTGACACAGAGCGACAGCACCACATAGAGGTTGGTGGAGAGTGTAGCAAGGCCCGTGCCAAGGCCAAACGCCAGGTAGGCAAAGAAATAAAGAGAGCGGAGGGAAAAACGCTCCTCCAGCTTCTCCAGTATGGCTATGAATAGAAACAAGAGGAGAGGAAGATAACAGAAGGGAAAAACCTGTAAAACAACTATATCTGATAAAGAATCTAAATGACGGATGTTGTGTGAGGTGTGTGTTCCATTGTCTGGATGTGTGTGGAATGTCGAGTGAATTTACACTTGCTACCAGACTGAATAATCCGCTGAACATGCTCAACAGTAACAAAGTTAGCCAGAGCCTCCCTCCTGGACTGACGGAGGAAGAAGGTCCCACTGGCCACGGACAGTGGCCTCGGACAGTTAGTATCACTGATATTTGGCAGTCTCTGCAATGTATATAGGCTCACAGTACGTGGCCTCCATTTTGCAGGCCTGCCTAAAACTAAAGCAAAGCAACTGGCTAGGTACGGTTCTTTTTCAGCTGTTATCGGCAGCGTAGCTGTTTGGAGAACGGGGTGTTTTCTGTATCCTTAAGTGTCCATGCATACAAAGACCTTTGAAATGTTTGAATCCTTCTTGAAAGTAATGTGATTTGTSGATTCAAATAAAGTATTAAAAATATGTGTTTTTCTTTTAGTGTTTATGAGTGTACTGATGTGTGTGTGTGCGCAGGACTCACCTGAGTAAAAGGCAGCACTGAATGCATAGATGCACATGCCCCAGCAGCCCATGCTAACCCCAGCATTGTAGCGTTGGTAGGCCTCAGAGTCATGGGGTGCTCTTGGGTCTCCCTCAAACACTACCTCCCCCATAAAGTCAGTGTAGAACAGCAGCATGCCCTCAAAGGACAGCCAACCTATAGGATCAAGACAGGGTGGCATATGGCTCATATTTACATAGACATACTCACACAGCTTACACTGGAGTACAGATAGGTTGCGGTGACATCATCACTGGTGATTTTAACCGTAGTAGGCTTACAGACAATAAAACACAAGCACATGAGTGACATGAATCTCACCCAAGAAATGGTTAGTGCATAGGCTGCGCAGTGACGGAGGCATCCTGTAGATGGCGATACACAGTAGCCTCATTGACATCTGTGAATCTGCTGTCTCCACATTTTCACTCAGGTCACTCTCATAGCGCACCCCATTCAGCAGAATGTTTGCCACCTTTATTACAGGAGGAAGAAGAATCAGATACATTAATTATCTCAACATGATGATTTGTTAAACTAATCAGAGGAATTAAACTCCAGGCTGACCTGCTGACTGAAGGTCACCGTTCTTCTGCGGCCATTTTCCAGCCCTTCACCTTGGATCACCATTGGCTCCTCCACAAGCGCAAGGCTCTGAGGGCGCTTCAGGATACCAGCGGACGAACCTCGATGGGACCCTGCCTCCATCTGAGCCTCCCCGGCCTGAGCCCCGGCCTGGGATCCTGCCCCAGCCAGGGCCACTGTCCCAGCCACGGTTAGTGCTACAGCCACGGTTAGTGCTCCAGCCTGGGCTACTGCTCCAGACTGTGACCCAGTTCCAGGCTGAGATCCCTGGGGAGGTGGGGTGTCCCCTGGAGGCAGTGGTCGGGCTGCAGTGTCCTGGTCAAGGGGCTGTGGAGATGGCTGTCCGGTGTAGCAGTCGATGAGCACACTGTCTATATAGGAGGTTCCCAGGGATGAGGCGAACTCATTGATGCCAGTGAGAGAGTTATCCCGACTGATAAAGCTGCCATATTTAGGAGTAAGGGGGCTGAGGGGGGAGATGGGGCTGGTGAGTCCGGCACAGAGGCGTGCGTTGGCACTACAGGAGTGTGCCATGGGGTTAGGGTTTGAGGGGCAGGGTTCAGAGAACTGGTAGCTATAAAGCCTCTCCTCTGCCTCTTCCTCCTCCAATCCCAGGCTTGCCCCCGGAGGGACAGGGGGAGAGGGGGGCAGAGGGAGGCTGGGGCTCTTTAGAGAGTTTTTAGAGTTCTTCTGAGTCTGCATCTTTGGCAGGGGCCGCTCGGGGATGCTGTTGAGGGTCATGCACGTGGCAATGACCAATGTGACACTGGTGAACATGTAGATGACTCGAAGTTGACCTCCCATTGACCTCCCAAACTCAGTGTGGTCCCAGTTAATTCCACCCACGATGTACCCGAATCCACCACCCAGGCCTGCATAGAGCATGCGGGACATAATCATCATAGAACTGGTCATCATATCAGTGACATTGATTATGCTATCACTATCACAGCTTAGACTTATTATATATGTTATGTTTAACTTTACATTGTCAGAAGTGTTTTATATGTACATTTTACTGTCTCACCTACCAGTGGTGAGTGTTATAGCCAGCCAGTAGTGTATAGCGTTCCCTGACTGACCAGTAGTTAGTGCATACAGTGCTCTCTAACCTGCCAGCAGTGCGTGAATATTGAGGCCACGGTCCTGGTCCTCTGGCAGGCACACGTCCATCATGTAGGCGTGGCTGGGATTATCTGCCGAGTCCGCACAGAAGTCCATCAGAACCACTCCACAAATAGTCAGTATGATGCCCCACTTGTGATTGGTTGCTGTGTCTGCCACCGCAGCTCCAATGTCTCGCCCATTCAACACCATTGTCAAACCAAGCAGAGCTCCTACAAAGTTAAAACAGAGAACTCCACTTCAGGACTACAATATTAGTTAAAAACAGGAACAGAGTTTCACCAGAGGAGGGAGAGCCTTGCAAGACAGAATATTCCTTACCAATAGCCAAGGCTAAAATAAACGGTCTCCGACGGCCAAAGCGGGATGTACAACGATCACTCCAAGCTCCTAGGAGAGGCTGGACCAGGAATCCTTAAAAACATGAGGAGAAATTAGAAGGATTTAGGGGCACTCAATGGGCAATGCTGATGGGAACAGCAATATAATCTAACTCTACTATTCAAAGCACAGTTATGCATTATCTTTATCTAATCAAACAGGACTTTCTGTATCTACTTCATCTCTCCCTGCCACTTCATTACCCAATATAGGACTGATGAACCACACCAGGCTGTAGAACTCTTCGGGCAGACCCATCTGTAGCAGGACAGGGGTGACATAGGCCGTCTCCATGGCGTAGCTGAACTCAATGCCAAACAGGACACAGCCGTTGAAGAGCAGCTCAGGGAAGGTGCGGCGAGGGGGCATCTCACTGAGGTCCAGCTGATCTAGGGGGCAGGGGGTGTTGGGCGGGGGGGGCGGGGACGGTCTGATCAGCTTCCGCCGCTTCGGGTGTCTCTGGAAGTTGTTGGCACGGTGACTCAAGAGGCGCGTGGTAGACGATGGAAAGCTGGCCGTCTTGGGCATGGAGCTCCTCCAGAGACCATTTGTGGCACCCAATGACCTCTCTGATGACCTCCCTCCTGGGCTGGCCAACAGGGGGTCACTGGGGGTGCCCATTCCTGGAGATGACATCACTCTGCTGGGCCCAGTTTACTCTGGACACACTAGGAGATTCTCATTCATAGATCAAAATGCAATCACATGAAAGTTTAAAAGATAAATGTACCATTTTATGAGGAAGACTGTACTGTAAGGAGGCATATCAATAACAGAATTGCAGAAATGACATCCATAAAGTATTAGTATCTTTGGCAAGCTACTTTTAGAGGACACTCAAGGTAACATCTGCTCATATGGCTAGTACTGTAAAATAGGAGGAATACGTAGACACCAAGGTAACCGGCAGTAAGGCCACTGCCAGCCTATGATGGCACTATGCTCCTCATGGGCAAAACGCACTGCAACAAATGTGCATGTTGATGGTGATGTGCGCAAAACCCATGTGCTCTAGTACAGCAGTGTGGTATGCGGCATCGTCTCTCACCGTGGCTTTTTCGGTTTAGATTTTTCATGGGTGTATTTTGCCCATGTAACAAGCTAATCGGATGCGTAAGAGCTATAAAAAGCCATTGGCACGAATCGTCTCAAATAAAACGTTTCAACATGCAAGGCTACACATTATTTATTTGTGAAACACACGTCTTTAAACATTAAAAACATGCCAAGCATGTGACTACGGCTTGATAGGTCTGGTTTGTCAATTTATTTTCCAATTGTCATCGACGTTATGTCCCTTGACTTGAAAACATTTTTGTTCTCGAGTCAAGGTGAAGATTATACAATCGAATTAACACATGGTCTTAGACAGGGCAAAGCGTGCAAATTGGAACATTAAAGAAATTACCTTATCACCGTTTCTCTGTCATTTATTTCAGTATTCTCTGTTGGTAAACAAGTCAATCATATTTATGATTTAGAATATTTACGTTGGATGAGAGAAATACGTTGTTTTTTTTCCCTTAGATGCAGTCATCTCCCTTCTTTATCCTCCGTCCCGTTTCCTTCCCCCACTCTTCCCGTCCCTCACCCGTGACGTCACCATCACCCCTCCTGTTCCCTGCGCTTGGTTCTTGGTAGACCTGCAGCCTCAGCACCAATACATATGAAGTTAGCGTCATCCATATTTAAAGGCCCAGTGCAGTCAAAAACATGACTGCCTGTGATATATATATATATATTTCCACACTATGAGGTTGGAAGAATGGCACTGGAGGGGATGGACGCCGTTTTATGGGCTACTAACCAAATTGTGCTATTTTGTGTGTTTTTTCGTGTTGTTTGAGGCTTATTTTGTACGTCATGTTTATGCTACCGTCTCTTATGACCAAAAAGAGCATCCGGATAGCAGAAGAGCGATTACTCACCTCGAACTGGACAAATATTTTTTCTTTAATGAGTCTGACCCAAAGGATATAATGTTGCTCCCGGACAAAGGCCAAATCCTCGTCATTCGCATGAAGAAAATAAGTAAATACAGGGGCTCATATCAGGGTGCCTTGTGAGAATTCGTCAGCGAGTGGGTAACTCGCTTCTAACATGCATTCTATTGGCCAATGAGCAATCACTGGAGAATAAACTGGATGAGCTCTGTTCGAGACCATCTTACCAACGGCACATTAAAAACGGTAATATCTTGTTTCACGGAGTCGTTGCTGAACGACAACACGGATAATATACAGTTGTCTGGGTTTTCCATGCATCGGCAAGACAGAACAGCTACGTCCGGTAAGACGAGGGGTGGGGATGTGTGTCCATTTGTCAATAACAGCTGGCGCGCAATGTTTAATATTAAGGTAGTCTCGAGGTATTGCTTGCCTGAGGTAGAGTACCTCATGATAAGCTGTAGACCACACAATATACCAAGAGAGTTTTTATATTTTTCGTAGCTGTCTATTTACCACCACAAACCGACACTGGCACAAAGACGCACTCAACAATATAAGGCCATAAGCAAACAAGAAAATGCTCATCAAGAAGCAGTGCTCCTAGTGGCCGGGGACTTTAATGCAGGCAAACTTAAATCCATCTTACCTAATTTCTACCAGCATGTCACATGTGCAACCAGAGGAGAAAAAAAGTCTAGACCACCTTTACTCCACACACAGAGATGAGTACAAAGCTCTCCCTCGCCCACCATTTGGCAAATCTGACCATAATTCTATCCCCCTGATTCCTGCTTACAAGCAAAAACTAAAGCAGGTGACTCAGTGACTCACTCAATACAGAAGCGGTTAGATGACGCGGATGCTATAGGACTGTTTTGCTAGCACAGACTGGAATATGTGCCGAGATTCATCCAATGGCATTGAGGAACAGTGATGTAAAGTAAAAATGTAAAAATATTTTAAAGTACTACTTAAGTCGTTTTTTTGGGGCATCTGTACTTTACTATTTATGGCAACTTTTACTAAACTACATTCCTAAAGAAATAATGCACTTTCTACATTTTCCCTGACACCCAAAAGTACTCGTTACATTTTGACAGGAAAATGGTCCAATTCACAAACTTATCAAGAGAACATCCCTGGTCATCCTTACTGCCTCTGATCTGGCGGACTCACTAAACACAAATGCTTAGTTTGTAAATTAGTGTTGGAGTGTGCCCCTGGATATCCCTCAATGAAAATTGTGCTCTCTGGTTTGCTTAATATAAGGGAAGTTGAAATTATTTATATTTTTACTTTTGATACTTAAGTACATTTTAGCAATTCCATTTACTTTGATACTTAATTATATTCAAAACCAAATACGTAGACTTTTACTCAAGTAGTATTTTACTCGGTGACTTTCACTTGAGTCATTTTCTATTAAGGTATCTTTACTTTTACTCAAGTATGACTATTTAGTACTTTTTTTCCACCACTGTTGGAGTATTTTATTTTATCTTTAATTAACTAGGCAAGTCAATTAAGAACAAATTCTTATTTTCAATGACGGCCTAGAAACAATGGGTTAACTGCCTTGTTCAGGGGCAGAACGACAGATTTTTACCTTGTCAGCTCGGGGATAAGATCTTGCAACCTTTCGGTTACTAGTCCAACACGCCAACCACTAGGCTACCTGCCGCCCCTTGAGGAGTATACCACCTCAGTCACTGGCTTCATCATTAAGTGCATCGATGACGTCGTCCCCACAGTGACCATACGTACATATCCCAACCAGAAGTCATGGATCACATGCAACACCAGCACCGATCTAAAGGCTAGAGCTGCCGCTTTCAAAGAGCGGGACACTAATCCGGACGCTTATAAGAAATCCCGCTATGCTCTCAGATGAACCATCAAACAGGCAAAGTGTCAATACAGGACTAAGATTGAATCATACTATACCGGCTCTGACAGTCGTCGGATGTGGCAGAGCTCACAAATTATTACGGACTACAAAGCCATCTGCTGCCCAGTGACGCGAGCATACCAGATGGGCTAATTACCTTTTATGCTCGATTCGAGGCAAGCAACACTGAAGCATACATGAGAGCACCAGCTGTTCCAGACGACTGTGTGATCATGCTCTCTGTAGCCGATGGGAGCAAGACCTTTAAACAGGTCAACATTCACAAGGTCGCAGAGTCAGACAGATTACCAGGACGGGTACTCAGAGCATTGGCAAGTGTCTACACTGAYATTTTCAACCTCTCCATGACCGAGTCTGTAATACCTACATGTTTCAAGCAGACCACCATAGTCCCTGTGCCCAAGAAAGTGACGGTAACCTGCCTAAATGATTACCGCCCAGTAGCACTCACATCGGTAGCCATGAAGTGCTTTGAAAGGCTGGTCATGGCTCACAACAGCATCCTCCCGGACACCCTAGACCCACTCCAATTCGCATACCACCCCAATAGATGACACAATCTCAAATCGCACTGCACACTGCTGTATCCCACCTGGACAAAAGGAACACCTATGCGAGAATGCTGTTCATTGACTACAGCCCAGCATGCAACACCATAATGCCCACAAAGCTCATCACTACTCCAACGAGCCTGGGACGTMACACCTCCCTCTGCAACTGGATCCTGACGGGCCACCGCCAGGTGGTAAGGGTAGGCAACAACACATCTGCCACACTGATCCTCGACACAGGGGCCCCTCAAGGGTACGTGATTAATTCCTTCCTGTACTCTGTTCGCCCACGCACAAATCCAACAACAACATTAAGTTTGCTGACGACGGTGGTAGGCCTGATCACCAACAACGATGAGACAGCCTATAGGGAGGTCAGAGACCTGGCAGTGTGGTACAAGGACAACAACCTCTCAACGTGAGCAAGACAAAGGAGATGATCGTGAACTACAGGAAAAGGAGGGCCGAACAAGCCCCCATTCACATCGACAGGGCTGTAGTGGAGCGGGGTCAGGATTTTCAATTTCCTTGGTGTCAACATCACCAACAAACTATCATGGTCCAAACACACCAAGACAGTTGTGAAGAGGGCACGACAAAACCTTATCCCCCTCAGGAGACTGAAAAGATTTGGCATTGGTCCCCAGATCCTCAAAAAGTTATACAGCTGCACCATCGAGAGCATCCTGRCCAGTTACATCACCGCCTGGTATGGCAACTGCTCAGCATCCGATCGTAAGGAGCTACAGAAGGTAGTGCATACTGCCCAGTACATCACTGGGGCCAAGCTTCCTGCCCTCCAGGACCTTTATACTAGGCGATGTCAGAGGAAGGTTCCAAAAATGATCAAGGACACCAGTCACCCAAGCCATAGACTGTTCTCTCTGCTACCGCACGGCAAGCGGTGCCGGAGCACCAAGTCTTGGTCCAAAAGGCTCCTTAACAGCTTCTACCCCCAAGCCATAAGACTGCTGAACAATTAATCAAATGGCCACCCGGACTATTTGCATTGCCCCCCTCCCCCTTTGTTTTTACACTGCTGCTACTCGCCGTTTATTATCTATACATAGTCACTTTACCACTACCTACCCTAACGTTCAAAAGTTTGGGGTTACTTAGAAATGTCCTTGTTTTTGAAAGAAGAAAAAAATAGTCCATTAAAATAACATCAAATTGATCAGAAATACAGTGTAGACATTGTTAATGTTGTAAATGACTATTGTAGCTGGAAACAGCTGATTTTGAATGGAATATCTACATAGGCATACAGAGGCCCATTATCAGCAACCATCACTCCTGTGTTCCAATGGCACGTTGTGTTAGCTAATCCAAGTTTATCATTTTAAAAAGGCTAATTGATCATTAGAAAACCCTTTTGCAATAATGTTAGCACAGCTGAAAACTGTTGTCCTGATTAAAGTAGTAATAAAACTGGCCTTCTTTAGACTAGTTGAGTATCTGGAGCGATTACAGGCTCAAAATGGCCAGAAACAAAGAACTTTCTTCTGAAACTCGTCAGTCTATTCTTGTTCTGAGAAATGAAGGCTATTCTATGTGAGAAATTGCCAAGAAACAGACTCTTATTGAGTACCACAGTATGAGTCATAATACCCATAAAACCTAGCGGTAAAACAAGGAAATGGTTCCAATCGTTTTTCCATCATTCATTTTTCCGTAGGGGATTTTAGAACTACTGCATTTAAGGTCTGTGTTTCGTGTAGGCTTACCCTGGCGTGATGTTTTGATAACCGTGCAAATCTCTCTCGGGCAAGGTAACTTAACAATACATTTGCCTGTAATTACCCCCCCAAAAAATGTTACGCTAATTAGCCGCTAATGTGGCTATCATACAGAACTACACATCCTGTCCCAAGCTTTGATGTAATCATTCAAGGTGCAGGGTGTGGAACAAATCTCCACGCAAACTCTCATCGACAAGTTTAAAGTAGCCTAACAAGTAAATGATATCCTTTGTTTCTTGTGTAAATAATTGATAAGGATACAGCTAGCTAAATATCGCCTGGTGGGCTAACAAGTTAGGTACCTTGGTTGGCTAGTTGGCTACATTAGCTAATGTTGCACCGTATCTCACCATGGTGTAGTCGGACTTTCCCAATAGGCATATTAGATAGCATGTTAGCACTAACTAGCTAACATTAAATATTCCTGCCCAGGTGGACTAGCTAGCATGTCACCACCCGTGGTGTCAGGGGAAAAGTCTGAATACACAAATGATGAGCTAATGTAACTACCTAGCTAAACGTTACTTAAATATTCCTGCCCGGGTGGGCTAACATTAGCTARCATGTTAACACATGGAAAAGTTTGACTACACGAAAGGTGAGCAAATGTTAACTGGCTCGCTCAAAGGACTTGTGGGCTCAATGTTTTCCCATTCAAAACAAATGCTTTTGTTCCAAGAGTGTATCTGTTGTACATTACTAATCTGTGTGAAGTCAGTTATGCATGTCAGCAGGGATGGAAATTAGGCTAGTACTTTTCAGACTGGAATAGGAGACAATGTGCCAAATTAGCCTGACACAGTAGTGAAATGTTGCATTTCTAAACATCATATGCCACCAATTTAGGACCTGAATGTTACCAGGGCTGGAGGAAATCGTAGTCTGCTGGCCAGTACATCTGTCTTTTTCAGAGGATCCCCTATCACTGTTGGTCCTTCTCAGTGACCTCATGGTTAAGGGTTGTAACTTTCCACTTTAGAATCAGAAGTATAGCTAATTGCAATACTTACCCTAGAATGTCCTGATCTAGTTGAGCGTTCCAGATCATTTTTCCATTCCAGCAGAAATGTCCCATTCACATAGTTGTCACGTCTACTCCCACTACTCCTCTCTGGCGTGCGTTGTCGCCAGTTGTGCATCATGACTACACCTGCCACCATCGTTACACGCACCTGCGCCTCATGACACTCACCTGGACTCCATCACCTTCCTGATTACCTCCCCTATATCAGACCAGCCTTTGTGATTGAATTTATGTTAACTACATTACTTCAGTTGGCTGCTTCGAGCGAAACCTCAATGTAACATAATCTATTCTAGGAGCCTGTTTGTGTATGATCTTTATTAACTGTTCACTTGTTTTTCAACCATGTCAGCTACAGGCAGGGATGACTGGGGCCTACAGCAAGTAAGACAGGGGGGTAAGAAATAATTTAAACATCACAGCTATTCCAACTGAAGCCTATGGGAAAGTTAAGTAAATTACTCTTACGTAGGGTTGCACATTTTGGGGAATATTCAGAGGTGGAAACTCCATGGGAATTAATGGAAATATATGGGTATTAATAACATTTAAAAAAATTTTTTTTGCATTGGATATTTATCATATGGAGACAGAAACAAACCGTATCATAAGTATACATAATTGCAAATTATTAAATCCTTCCAATAGAAAAAAATAAATGTGGGGTTACAAAATGAACATTTAATAAATCAGCTGTCTCCCCCCTCCCCCCCCCCCCCAATGTCCATCGCATCTCCCAAAAAATGTTTTACATTTGTAAAATGATAGTCTAGGAACTAAAGCTTTGGTTGTCTTCCTCTCAGGCTTCCATGTCTTCTCCCTGGACTTTCTCAATGTCCAGCTCTTGAACATCATTTACATTTACATTACATTTAAGTCATTTAGCAGACGCTCTTATCCAGAGCGACTACAAATTGGTGCATTCACCTTATGACATCCAGTGGAACAACCACTTTACAATAGTGCATCTAACTTCTTTTAAGGGGGGGGGGGGTTAGAAGGATTACTTTATCCTATCCTAGGTATTCCTTAAAGAGGTGGGCGTTTTCAGGTGTCTCCGGAAGGTGGTGATTGACTCCGCTGACCTGGCGTCGTGAGGGAGTTTGTTCCACCATTGGGGTCCAGAGCAGCGAACAGTTTTGACTGGGCTGAGCGGGAACGTAACTCCTCAGAGGTAGGGAGGCGAGCAGGCCAGAGGTGGATGAACGCAGTGCCCTTGTTTTGGGTGTAGGGCCTGATCAGAGCCTGAAGGTACGGAGTGCCGTTCCCCTCACAGCTGCCGTAGGCAAGCACCATGGTCTTGTAGCGGATGCGAGCTTCAACTGGGAAGCCAGTGGAGAGAGCGGAGAGCGGGGGTGACGTAGAGAAACTTGGGAAAGTTGAACACCAGACGGGGCTGCGGCGTTCTGGATGAGTTGTAGGGGTTTAATGGCACAGGCAGGGAGCCCAGCCAACAGCGAGTTGCAGTAATCCAGACGGGAGATGACAAGTGCCTGGATAGGACCTGCGCCGCTTCCTGCGTGAGGCAGGGTCGTACTCTGCGAAGTTGTAGAAGCATGAACCTACAGGAACGGGTCACCGCCTTGATGTTAGTGAGAACGACAGGGTGTTGTCCAGGATCACGCCAAGTTCTTAGCACTCTGGGAGAGAGGACACAATGGAGTTGTCAACCGTGATGGCGAGATCATGGAACGGGCAGTCCTTCCCCGGGAGGAAGAGAGCAGCTCCGTCTTGCCGAGTTCAGCTTGAGGTGGTGATCCGTCATCCACACTGATATGTCTGCCAGAATGCAGAGATGCGATTCACCACCTGGTTATCAGAGGGGGGAAAGGAGAAGATTAATTGTGTGTCGTCGTGCATAGCAATGATAGGAGAGACCATGTGAGGATATGACAGAGCCAAGTGACTTGGTGTATAGGAGAATAGGAGAGGGCCTAGAACAGAGCCCTGGGGACACCAGTGGTGAGAGCACGTGGTGCGGAGACAGGATTCTCGCCACGCCACCTGGTAGGAGCGACCTGTCAGGTAGGACGCAATCCAAGCATGGGGCCGCGCCGGAGATGCCCAGCTCGGAGAGGGTGGAGAGGAGAGATTCTGATGGTTCACAGTATTCAAAAGGCAGCGATAGGCTCTAGAAGGATGAGAGCAGAGGAGAAGAGAGTTAGCTTTAGCAGTTGCGGAGCGCCTCCGTGACACAGAGAAGAGCAGTCTCAGTGAATGACTAGTCTTGAAACCTGACTGATTTTGGATCAGAAGTTTCTTCCTCTCAGGCTTCCATGTCTTCTCCCTGGACTTCCTCAATGTCCAGCTCTTGAACATCAGACTGAGGCCTCATCTTCACTGTCACTTCCCAACCTTGTTGAGGATGGCTCGTTGTCAGGCTCAAAAAGGACCAGTTGTGCTCTGAGGTGGCTGATGTTGGTGGGATTTGGAGGATGATGGAGGCAATAGAGGAAAGAGCCACAAAGTCCCTCCCACCAGGTGACTGATCAGATATGTTGGCACGACTGCCATATTGCATCTCCATCCCAAAGCCCTTGCTTGGAAGTGTACTTYGCCAGACTGCCAAGTTCCTTGCCCTCATCCAGGCCAAGGTGGTGAGACACGGTAGTGATGACACCATAGGCCTTGTTGATCTCTGCACCAGACAGGATGCTCTTGCCAGCATACTTGGGGTCCAACATGTATGCTGCGACGTGCATGGGCTTCAGGCAGAAGGCTTCATGCTTCTTGATGTATGTCAGGACTGCAGTTTCCTCTGCTTGGAACAACAGTGAAGTGGGCAGGGCAGTACGGATTTCTTCTTACACCTGCAAGCAGCGTCTGAACATCAGACAGGATGGTATTGTCTCCCTCAATCCGTGCAATGGCTACTGCTATAGGTTTCAGGCTGCTAACCACTCTCTCCCGAAATGCATCAACCCGGAGGATCCTCTTGATGGGGCTGTCCATATCGGCAGACTGTGATATGGCCATTTCTTGGCGAGACTCCTTCCCCTTCCAAGAGACTGTCAAACATGACAACACCACCCCAACGGGTGTTAATGGAAAGCTTCAATATGGTGCTCTTATTCTTCTCACTTTGCTTGCTGAGGTAGATTGCTGCTATAACTTGATGACCCGTCACATACCTAACCAATTCATTGGCTCTCTTGTAGAGTGTATCCATTGTTTTCAGTGCCATGATGTCCTTGAGGAACAGATTCAATGCATGAGCAGCACAGCCAATGGTTGACGTGAGGGTAGGACTCCACTTTAGACCAAGCAGCCTTCATGTTCGCAGCATTGTCAGTCATCAGTACAAATACCTTCTGTGGTCCAAGGTCATTGATTGCCTTCAGTTCATCTGCAATGTAGAGACCGGTATGTCTGTTGTCTCTTGTGTCTGCTCTTGTAGAATACTAGTTGAGGGGTGGAGATGATGTCATTAATTATTCCTTTCCCACGAACATTCGATCACCCATCAGATGATTGCAATAGTCTGCTTTCTCTGATTTGCTTGACCTTCACTTGAACTCTGCATCCAGCAAATGAGTAGATAAAGCATGTCTGTTTGGAGGGGTGTATGCTGGTCAAAGAAATCTTTTCCAATACACATTGCCTGTGAGCATCAGAGGTGTACCAGTTGCATACACAGCTTGAACAAGACATTCATCAGCGTTTCTAACTATGTTCCTCCATTTGAGTAAAAGAAAATCTGATTCCAGGAGGACCATGAGCTGTTGCTATCGATAAGGTGTCTGATTCATCATGTTCACCTCGAATAGAAGTAGAGGGATTTTTGTCAGAGGTTGCTTGTTGTGAGCACTGAGGGAACTTTAKGCACTTGGCCAGATGATTCTGCAACTTTGTTGCATTCTTCACATATGATTTGGCACAGTATTTGCAAATGTACACAGCTTTTCCTTCTAGATTAGCTGCAATGAAATGTCTTCACACATCAGATAGTGCCCGTGGCATTTTCCTGTAAAGATTAGAAAAAAACAAATACAATTCCATGTACAGATAAATAGTTAAGCTGTTAGATTAAACAACTCCTTTGTAAGATAATAAAAAAATAAAAAAATGAAACATGTATAGAAACAGGTTTATTAACACTCAGTTAGCAGGCTCAAGCAAACTAAAACCCACATGGTAGCAAAAACTAACTAGCAGAAATTGTTAACAAGTTAGAAATTATTAAAACGAACTTTGCTGGAGGCTACTATTTACTAGTTAACAAAAAATCATGTATATCATATAAAATATATTCACCCCACCCAGTATTGTAATCAAAACTTACCAGAAACCATGTAGTCCTTGGCTCAGACAGTGTAGTAGTATGGGCTCGATAGCATCTCATTAGTGCAAGATCTTGATAATCAGCTGTACATGTGATGGAAGAATGCACTGTACATGCAGAGGGTTGCAATTCCGTTGAATTGGGGTAGTTTAACCAAAATATGCTCAAAGACTTAGAATTGGCTTGTGTATCCCACAAAAAAGGTTCTCTGTCAAGTACAGCAAGACGCATGTGCTGACCTTGTTGCCAGTAAAGATGGTCTTCACGGAGGCTATAAAACCCTCTGTCCTTGATATAGAAATCCTTCTACTTCACTGCCTCTTCAATGGTAAGGTCCCTTGCACCATAGGGACACTTGACCTCCACCGCTGTGGTGCWCACCAGACCATTCAGTGAGGCACCCAGGATCCCAGACCTGTGACCCAAAGCCCTGACTCCTGCACATTCACCCCTGTAGCCATTTTGAATGCCTTGATTCCCTCCTTAATCTGTGCCCCACTTTACAGACAACACCCCATCCATTGATTGTGATGAGGACCCTTTTTAGCAGTGACGGAGTAACGCGCTTGGCCCTAACCGCTGCTCCATAATTGCTGGCTGTCAACCTCCCTCTCATGGTGTGCCAGTTGGGGTTGATGCACTGTCCAACTGTTGCCTGCCGCATAGCCTCCTGCTGCTCCACTGACAGCACCATGCCAACCAGGATGTCTGCATGCCYCAGGTGCCCTTGTTTTTTTAAACAATGTCCGGTACTGACGGAGGATAGCGTTTTTGTTCTGGCGCAGGTTCAAGGAGACACGCCATTCCACTGAACCTGCCCCSGAGATGGTTTCTTAGCCACTGAAGATCCTCCTCAGTGGGCTCTCGGGACAGAGGGCTGTGTACAGGGCCTCKACTGACTGCACCTGGTTGGGCACAGCTGGCTTCCTCCACTTGCATTCCACATCTGCAAGGTCAACATTGTGAACTGCCAAGATAAGCTGCATGGCTACACTTACAAGCTCCACRGAGTCATTCACATGTGGTAGAGGGAATCCCCTGGTCACCTATAACATCCTGCCTCTTGGCAGGTCTCTAAGTGCCACATGCCTTTCAATGCAAGAAATGTGCTATATACTGTGAATAGTTAGCTTTATGACATTGCATCTGTAGAATACTTAAGCTGTCATTTTCACAAGTGCAGTTTTMCATAAACTTWTAATTGATAACTTGGGATTTTACCACTTGACATATCAATCATATATTGGGAAGGATCCTATACATCAAGACTGAATGCATGTACCACTCTGAATAAATACTGTGCCTTTCAATATTTGTCTCTGGTCATGAAACTACAATACAGGCTGGATGTCTAAAAGTCAATTCTGAWTGTCAATAGACTTTKATTTAATTCTCATTAATGACAACATTCTGGAACTGAGTTCTCTTGTGTCAAAATCTGGTTAATGATTATATAATTAAGTGGTTCTTTTCTTGAACGTTGGCAGCTATAAAGAACACATTATATTGCTAAGATGCTTTAACTTAACTGCTACACAACTCAGTGGCCTTGTGATTAGTTTTGGCCCTGAGACTGGAAGGTTGTGAGTTCAATCCCTGGCTGAGTCATCCCAAACACTAAAAATGGGATCTGATGCGTCTCTGCTTGGCACTCCGCATTAAGGAGATAGATTGGGGATAAGGCTCTGCGATAGACTAGCGTCATATCCAGGGGGTGTACTTGTACATCAAGCTACAGAAACAGGAGATGGGCTCCTGCCCTATGAGCCAATGCTACTTCACTCAACAACCCAAACATTATCCCTCACTATAGCTGCAATTCTCCACATGGACAGATTTAGGGGTCCTCGCTCCCTTTTAATGCTCTTATGCTCATCCTTAAATTCCATAAGGTCTGAAATGGACCCAAGTCGACATACTGTACAATTATCAAGGCTAAGTAACACTTTTTAATCTACTATAGCTAGCTAGTTAAAGTGTAGTCAGTAGCTAGCTGAGACGGAAGAAGTAAAACGCTGTATTCATTTCCCTGGGACAAAACACCTCCCTCTGCAACTGGATCCTGGATGTCCTGACGGGCCGCCCTCAGGTGGTAAGGGTCGGTAACAACGCATCCGCCACGCTGATCCTCAACACGGGGGCCCCTCAGGGGTGCGTGCTCAGTCCCCTCCTGTACTCCCTGTTGACTCATGACTGCAAGGCACGACTCCAACACTAAGTTTGCTGACGACACAACAGTGATCAACGACAACGATGAGACAGCCTATAGGGAAGAGGTCAGAGACCTGACCGTGTGGTGCAAGGACAACAGCCTCTCCCTCAACGTGAGCAAGACAAAGGAGATGATTGTGGACYMCAGGAAAAGGAGGACCGAGCATGCCCCCATTCTCATCGACAGGGCTGTAGTGGAGCAGGTTGAGAGCTTCAAGTTCCTTGACGTCCACATCACCAACAGACTATCATGGTCCAAACACACCAAGACAGTCGTGAAGAGGGCACGACAACACCTATTCACCCTCAGGAGACTGAAAAGATTTGGCATGATCCTCAGATCCTTAAAAGGTTCTACAGCTGCACCATCGAGAGCATCCTGACTGGTTGCATCACTGCCTGGTATGGCAACTGCTTGGCCTCCGACCGCAAGGCACTACAGAGGGTAGTGAGAACGGCCCAGTACATCATCGGGCCAAGCTTCCTGCCATCCAGGACCTCTATACCAGGCGGTGTCAGAGGAAGGCCCTAAAAATTGTCAAAGACCCCAGCCACCCTAGTCATAGACTGTTCTCTCTGCTACTGCACTAAAAGCGGTACCAGAGCGCCAAGTCTAGGTCCAAGAGGCTTCTAAACAGCTTCTACCCGCCAAGTCATAAGACTCCTGAACAGCTAATCAAATGGCTACCCAGACTATTTGTATTGCCCCCCCCCCCCCACGCTGCTGCTACTACTCTGTTATCTATGCTGTCTCTTATACACATCTAGATGTGTATAAGAGACAGCCCTTAACGTGATCAAGACAAAGGAGATGATTGTGGACTACAGGAAAAGGAGGACCGAGCATGCCCCCATTCTCATCGACAGGGCTGTAGTGGAGCAGGTTGAGAGCTTCAAGTTCCTTGACGTCCACATCACCAACAGACTATCATGGTCCAAACACACCAAGACAGTCGTGAAGAGGGCACGACAACACCTATTCACCCTCAGGAGACTGAAAAGATTTGGCATGATCCTCAGATCCTTAAAAGGTTCTACAGCTGCACCATCGAGAGCATCCTGACTGGTTGCATCACTGCCTGGTATGGCAACTGCTTGGCCTCCGACCGCAAGGCACTACAGAGGGTAGTGAGAACGGCCCAGTACATCATCGGGCCAAGCTTCCTGCCATCCAGGACCTCTATACCAGGCGGTGTCAGAGGAAGGCCCTAAAAATTGTCAAAGACCCCAGCCACCCTAGTCATAGACTGTTCTCTCTGCTACTGCACTAAAAGCGGTACCAGAGCGCCAAGTCTAGGTCCAAGAGGCTTCTAAACAGCTTCTACCCGCCAAGTCATAAGACTCCTGAACAGCTAATCAAATGGCTACCCAGACTATTTGTATTGCCCCCCCCCCCCCCACGCTGCTGCTACTACTCTGTTATCTATGCATAGCCACTGTAATAACTCCACCTACATGTTCACAATAACGCCTGTCTCTTATACACATCTAGATGTGTATAAGAGGACAGTGTTGGCTGATAATGACATGTAGGTGCTTCCTGCAGGAAGTTGTAGTCGTGCTGAGGTCTTCTCTGTAGCTAATTAGCAGTTCACTTTTTTTTTTGTAAATCGAGGCGAATATATTGATAATACTCACCTTGTCCGTGAGAAAATTACATGGTTATCAAAACATCACGCCGATGTAGGCCTACACCAAACACATACTTCGTTTGAAGTGTTTGTAAAAKTCACAAAGTGAAAAATGAAAGCTGAATAAAGGATTGGAACCATTTCCGTGTTTGACCGCTAAGTTTTATGGGTGTTATGACCTGTCTACTGTACAGGACTATTATGATTTCTAAATATTGCACAATTTGAACACTTGCCTACCAATCCCACCTTCCCCAAAATACGTGTAAATATTGGACAAAAAATGGTGGATTCCTGTATTAGGTTTATGCTAAAATAATTATTATATTCTACTGGGCCATTTACTTTATGTTCGTATTCTTATATTTTATTACTTCTAGTTGTTGCATTGTTCGAGAAGGAACCTGCAAGTAAGCGTTTCATTCCACCTGTATGCAACCTGGACTCAGGGGTAGACATAACATAATACATGTAAATTCGTGATATTTCAGTAGTATAATATGTTTCATTTTATATGGTCTGTATTATTTTGTGGATGTCCATCGTCCATTTCATGTTATATACTACCAATTACAACGAATTAGAATTAGAATTACTACAATATGTTACAAATTGCAATTTGTACTATATGTTACAAATTCCAATTTGTTGTGGCTAACGCAAACCTTAGCTAGATGGCTAACATTAGCTAGGCTAGTGGTTAGGTGTTAGGGTTGGCTAACATGCTAAGTAGTTGTAAAGTAGCAAGTACCTAAAGTTGTCTGTAATGAGATTCAAACACACAACCATTGGGTTGCTAGACATTCACATTATACACCCACACACCCTACTGTCTGCCTTAAGTAACCTTCTGCCTTATGTAACCAAAGATAACATATCATACTAATTTGAGAGTCCCGGATTTAAATTTACTGTGTTACGTGTAGTTTATGAGACCAGGCTGGTGTAAACTCGTACATATAGTAATAAAACTTGAAAATGTGTGTTTTGTGCTTCAAACGCATGCACAAACTGCGTGAAATTACATAATCTTTGAATATATAGCTAGATATAATCCCAGCTATTCACYTTACTCAACAATACTAGAAATTGGAATATAGGCTACTTTGTATCTGGTCATAAAAATGTATACTTTATGTTATCAAACGCGCCCACGTGCGTGCATCGCGCCAGGGTGTTGTTCGCGATTGTGATTGGATATCAATATGGAAATAGGCGTGGTCGTTGTACGTTCGCTTAGTACGCTCGTTGTGCAACTAGCGTGTCTGCAAYAGTCCGTTGAGTAAGTCGTTTTTASTAACGTATATTGTCTCTAGTCWATTCAATACATTCTGTGGAAATGGCAAAGATTGAACTAAAGACAGCTGGAACTAACTTGTTGAAGAGTGTTTCTGGAGAGGTACGTAATGTGTTGARACGTAAATGTGTGTGTTAATAATGTTGGGTTTAGGCTCCTAGCTAGCGTTAGCTAGCTGATTTGGAAGATAGTGTAACGACCCTGGGTTTATAAGCGCGGATATCGACTCTGCCGCACGAGTATGGTTTTGCGGCACATTCGATAGCGCGCTGGACTTCGGGCTAGAAGGTCGAGGTTTCGTGACCTGCTCCCTGTCTGTTTCATTACAATACTAAGTAGATATAGACCCAGGTTTTTACTGGTTCGGCCAGATCTGTTTTCTCTTTATCAGGTTGTGCCAGGCTTAGAAAGGTTGTGAACGGCTTCCCTAGCCCGCTAACTAGCTACTTTGCGAGCCACAGGCAGCACTTTAATGATTGGTATAATCTTATTATTGCAGCAAATTGTAAATGGCATCCCCTAGGTATGGGTCAAAATGATCAATACATTTCAGTAGAGGGAGCACAAACATTGATCTTCCCCATCTCAACCACTCCCCATCTACCTCCTCCCTCAACGTTTCATACCTCCCGCTCTCCCTTGCTTACTTCTATCCTGCCTCCCTCCTCACTCCCTCAATGTTTCATAACATGAAAGTGTTACTTTGTTCTGACTGACTATTTTACATTGATTATTCACTCAGTCATTGTTTGTGAGCCACTAATGTACTTCATTCAATTTAAACACTCTCCTATGRGAAAGACATTACTATTCAGGGAAGTAACCTCCCTCCCTCAATCTTTCATAACATGTCATTTGTCTCTGTCATTTGTTGCAGAGTGTGGAGCTCCAGTCTTTATGGCGTGACAAGCCTGTGGTCCTGTTCTTCCTGCGCAGGTTTGGCTGCCAGGTGTGCCGCTGGACAGCTGCAGAGATCAGTAAACTGGAACCAGACCTGACAGCCCATGGTATCGCCCTGGTGGGCATTGGACCTGAGGAGACAGGCCTGAAGGAGTTTAAGGAGGGGGGATTCTTCAAAGGAGGTTAGAAAAGCCATTGCTGCTTTGCAAAAAAAAGATTCTCGATTGGGGGCAAAGTCAGTTGTCCAAAGTCACATTACAGTTGGCTGTAAGTGTCAATACACCAATGATGTCTACAACCCAACCTTTTTGACTTCTCATGCAACCACAAATGTATTCAAGCACAATTGACTTTAAAAAAAAAGTTAAATACAGATATTTTATTTAAGCAAATAAAATATTTACTTAAATAGTATTTACATTTTTTTTAAGCATATAAAAAATATTTTGATCTTTGAATACCATTTTACTTTTTAATGACAGTTTGTCATTTAGAATCAATAGAAGCTTTGTCACCCTTACACAACATACGTAGCTTCCTTTTGTAACATTCAGTGCAAGCGGGTGTGTCCTAAGTAGCCATAGTTACATAGTTATGGCCATTTACTAGGAAAGCAATAAACTTGCCTCCTGATGGATTCCACAGCCGACCATAAATGCCAGTCCCCTCCTGTACTCAAAAGAGTTTTGAGAATTTGTCGATCGTATCATAATCCTCCTGTTGTCTTCTGTGGCAGACCTTTACATTGACGAGAAAAAGCAATGCTACAAGGACCTGGGCTTCAAAAGGTAAGCTGGGTTGTCTGAATACTATTTACTTCCYTAGGTGTACTACTTGGAGTGCCAAGAAGAAAAATAGCTCTTGCATAGAACTTATGTTTGTAATTTTACATTTGTAAACAGGTACACGGCTCTGAGTGTGGTTCCTGCAGCACTGGGGAAGAAAGTACGAGAGGTTACGACAAAGGTAACGTTTGTTATTTCACTTTGTCCAATAGCATTGCTGTATTCATGGTTGACACGGTAGGGGGGTTATGTTCAGTTGATACTGCATGTATATGTCCTCTTCTGTTTGTCTGAGTTGAATTGGAAGGTGTTTTACATGATTTGTCCTCTGCTCTGTCCTCCAGGCCAAAGCTCAAGGGATCCAGGGGAACTTCACTGGGGACCTCCTACAGAGTGGAGGCATGCTCATTGTGGCCAAAGGTAGGTCCAAACACAGACATGGGGAGAAAAGGTTGAAGTACATTCCAGATAATCGCCAGACTGAACCATATATAGGTCAGAAATACACCATACAGCTTTCAGGGGTTGACCTGTCTGGAAAGACATATCAAAGCTGTTGTGATTAGAATTGATTGCTGGAAAGATATGTTTTTCAAATATTAGCTAAATACATAAAACATAACAATGTGTGATAATAAGTGTCATGAGTTAAGACCCTCAGGGGATTTTTTTCAWAAATAGATATAATGCTGTGGCCACTTTTTGTGTACTGTACCAAAGATTTTTTATAACTAACCCAAGATACACTACAGCATGTCGTTTCCAATGGAGCAAATGAAGCATAGTAGGCAGAACAAGCAAGGAGGYGGGCAAAACCAAGCACGAGCTAGCGAGATCCTATTGTTTCGTTTTAGCATTCGTTTGCATATTTCCATTAGTGAACGTCTATGAAGTACGCGTGTGCAATGACTCAATTCGCCCTTGCAGTCTTTCTAAACAACGCAATTCTTAGAAACTTTGGTGGAGGGTAAAGTCTATAAAACATMRTTTTCTCTGTTTGTAACATAATCCTTTTTTGGGATCAGAAAATTGTATTGAGATTAAATGTTTCATAGATGAGAAAATTAGCAGAATGTCGGCCCAGTCTCGCTCCATTTTCTCCCACTCTTGGCCACTGGGCTTCCTCTCATCACAATATTTGGTGGTGAGTGGAAATTCCAACCACATGCTTCAGATTTATACTTCTGCTGAAACAACTGGCTCCTTGTTCTATCTGTGACTGTACTATAGACTCTCCACCAGAGGGCAGTGTGATAACATCAGTTCACACTAGACTGGTATTTGAGGTTGTTGGTATGCATCTCAGGCCTGTC
The DNA here is from genome assembly GCF_002910315.2 of Salvelinus sp. IW2-2015. Taxonomy (NCBI): domain Eukaryota; kingdom Metazoa; phylum Chordata; class Actinopteri; order Salmoniformes; family Salmonidae; genus Salvelinus; species Salvelinus sp. IW2-2015. The sequence continues at coordinate 11,846,280 of NC_036851.1, read as the reverse complement.
CATGCTGTGTTTTGTGTACTATACAGGTGGAGAAAAAGTACTGCTACACTTTGTCCAGGATTCACCCGGAGACTATGTACCATTGGAGGACATTTCCAAGGCTCTTGACATCTCAGCCAATGTACAAGCAGGGGAGAGACCACAGGTAAGTTGGCAACCAACCAATGATGGGCAAGACATGAACATTCTTGAGAGAGACCATGTTCTGGAATAATTGATATTATCATGATTTRGTGATTATTGCTGTTGTGAAAGAGCTCAGAGTGGAACATTTTAGATCTGATCATGTCTCACATCTCAGATCATTTTAGATCTGAGATAAAGAGCTGAGTTTTTCCAGGCTGCGGACAAGTTCCTTATGGTGATTTTCCACTGATTCTGTGTGCAGACACAGCCACACGTGTATCAGAGAATACTCCTTATTGACAATGCCACACACGTTCTGCCTGCACTCCATGATCCAGATCTCCTCAATTTTAGATAGGCAGCCTGTATTATCACTCTTACTTCTCCAAACCCCTTTGAACATTGACAATGGTCTTTCTGGCTGGTGTAATAGTTTTTTCAGCATATCCCTACAGTGTGAGGTTTTGAAATGGCTCCCATGAGAACCTGACGATTTCTCAGTGCTCATATGGAATCAGGAAGAGAACAGATAGACCAAGAATAACATAGCTGCTGTTTCATCTCCCGAGGATGTTCCCGTGAATAGGTTGAGCTGTTGATCATTTGTTGTAGGGAGGTGATTGGTGATTTAATAGATAATGTGTTATAATCTGTCTAAATCATGCGTTATCTTAAACCACAAATTGGAGCAATAACGATGAGTGCCCGGTCTGGCCACCTTGAACCTATGTGAACGTGAATAGATTACATAGGGAACAACAGACATCTTGGACGCATTCTCCAGTTCTTATTTTACCTCAGTGGTCAGTGTGTGAATGGGCACAGTGCGCAGTCTGACTATGCTACTGATATTCCCTGGGGTTGTTCGGCATGCAAAATGACTTGTAGATCTAAAAACGTCAACACAGTTATATGCTTAGTTCGACACTGAAGGATACGTTGTCACAGAAGATTAGGTATTTTTGGAAGGTAGAACTTAATATGAGCAAAACAGTTGAGGAAATCAGCAATTCGAAATGTTTTAAATCGAATTTCTGACCAACGCATGCTACATTTGGATCAGTTTGGGGAATGTGGACCGATGCAGTCGTATCTTCAACATTTTGAATCAGGGATCGATGCGTGTCGGTGAATCATTACATCCCTAATAGTCACGTTTACGTCCACCCACCCACCCATTGTTTGTCATTCAACAACACAATAGAGTTTTTGTAAGCACATGCCTCGAGAAATAAACAGAGTCATACTTCCAGGCGACTGAGTGGCTGGTGACCCGGTGATTGTTAGTGATGTCTGCAGGCCTAAGAGGCTCAGCATGTGGGACACAACTGCAGGCTGCCCTCAGGCAGGCCGATGTTCTGCTAACACTTCACAGTGCCAGGCCTAGAGCCAGCAAGGCATGGGTGTTTCCCCGTGACTGCTAAGGACAAGCAGATGTCCTCTCACCAGCTCGGGAACACAGCAACCTTTATGTTTTCTTTATACGGGTGAAGAGGTGGGTGAAATAAGCCTTTAGGCTCCAACGTCTACATTGCAGTGCCGCGGTCTGTAAGCCCGGAAGGCGATGCATTTCATGGATAGCCATCTTATCACGGTTATCATGAGCTAAACATGACAGCATGAGTTAAAAAGGCATGTGGCTGTTTGATAATCACAGGAGAACAAGTTTCAACTTAATCTGTCAATGGTGAGAAATGACCCCAGCTCACCCAGTGTGGGTGTGTTAATATGCCCACATAGGTCTGGCCTGTCTGGTAGTTAACAGTGTCACTCACAGGCTGCTTTCTGTGTCTGAATCAGAGCTGGAAATGCTCCATTTCTCCCAGGGGAATCACTTCAGTCCCCTGCATTTTATTTATTTTTAATTTAACCTTTATTTAACTAGGCAAGTCAGTTAAGAACAAAATCTTATTCACARTGACGGCCTACACTGGGCCAAACCCGGATGATGCTTCGCCAATTGTGTCGCCGCCCTATGGGACTCCCAATCACAGCCGGATGTGATACAGCCTGGATTCGAACCAGGTACTATAGTGACGCCTCTAGCACTGAGATGCAGTGCCTTAGATCGCTGCACCACTCAGGAGCCCCTGTGCCCTACCGCATCTCCGGCTCTGTGCCCCTGACCAGGGGCCCCAGGGACATTATTCCACCCTCTCCCTCAGGAAGCCAGGAGGTTTCCCCTGGACAGGGCTTGGTGCACAGGGAATTGYGAGGTGGTCCCTAAATTCTACACTACAGGCCAGCTTCTGTGAGGTGTGCTGCATGGCAAAGAAGCTATGGGTTTCTGTTTTTGGAAGATTGAATTAAGTTAATGTCATTGAACCTTTTATGAGACCTGCCGTCAATTGTACATCTGTGGCAGGAGAGTGTTCCTGTGGCTGAAGGCCAAGTCCTGTTCTCAATGAAGCATTAAAATGAAAATGTTTGAGCCAACACTTAGCTGCCCCAGTTGGCTGTAAATCCAGCCATTGTAGCATTTCATTTGACAGCAAAACGGATTAAATCTCATCCGTTCTCCAGAATGGGCTAAAAGCTCTCCATTTCTGAGTTACCACATCTCTGAGAGAGTGGCATTCAGAAATAAGGAAAATATTTGGCTCACAYAAATCAAACTACAGAACCTTTATCTACAGCATAAATGAATCAAGCCCAAGGACCAGTACATCCTCATCAATGCAGCYCACAAAACTCAAAAGGCACAATGTAAAAGGGAATGAAAATACTGTCTGTAAAATAAAACAGTAGCTACGCCGAAGTCCAAAACATATGGTGTATATATAGTAGTACGTGACGTGTCTTCCCCTGGATTTGCACCTACAGGCACGCTGACTGCCTACAGTGTGGGCCGCAATAACATCTCCAAACTGATTTGACAATTTCCTCTTGACTGTATTTAGAACTGAATGGATGTTCTAGAGCGCAGGCTTTCACATGCTGATGAATATGAAAGTTATAAATGTCCTACAACAGCTACTGTAGGCAGCAGAATATCTGAGAAATCTTACTACTGTAACCTTGGAGCAGTGTGCTTATTATGTCACTCATAGTTGACTTACCTGTCTTGAGTACATGTACAGCAGGGGTAGGAAACCCCGATCTTTGAGCGCTGTAGGCACTTCATGTTTTGGATTTAACCGACGGGGAAGACCAGGTGTGTTGGATTTAGGCAATGAYTGAACTGATCAATTAGCTCAGGTGTGGTGCCTAGTTGGAACAAAATCCTGCAGTACCTCCGGCACTCCAGGAAAAGGGTTTCCTACCCGATGTATTTAAATTATCCTCATCCCCCTGAGTTGTTTTTGCTTTGCTTTGAATGAGTATATCTGAAAGAGTACCCATTTTTCGGCCTTTCACTATGTAATAACATGCAGAATCTACCGCACACACAGCTGATTAGTGAAGGTGCTGGAGGCAAAAGTCTTTGCACTCTTCCAGTCATATGCAAATGTATGTAATTGTGGCTGAGCTTTCGGTCAGTCAGCCTTTATCAGAGCACTATGTAAAATACCCTGTTGAAGGTTTATCCATATAGTAGTATAACCTAGGTATCTCACTACATCTCCTCCCAGTGCAACGATGATGTTTGTACCAGATGAAGCCTGAACACACCCTGGACTTGTGACAACTCAAGTGCACTTTGGGGAGGAGAGCTGAACCCCGACCACCAATCAAGAGGGGCAAATCTGGACTGTGAAGCAGGATGATTATAACCTTTTGAATCTGCGTCAATGGTTCTTATAATAGATACTCTAACTCGGTACAACCAAATCAATTTTGATTCTCGATATAGTAGATTACTAGATGTTTTCCAGCTTGTAAATCCTTATTTATAAATGATTGTGCATAATGTTATTAAATAGTATAAAGTTGCTTGTTTACTAGTGAGAGGCCAGTCACTCCAGTTCCGTCACAGAGCAGCTCATTTAAACACTCACTGTATGTGTGCTGAGGCTGGTGCTGACTTACGCATGCCTCGCTAGACATTCCTATAAATTATCCTGATACTTTTTCCTTAATCAGATACCTCACATAACATTTAACATTGTAGATTTTATTGTATAGTAATTGCTCATTGGCTTGTGACGTTCTACAATGTACTGTTTGAAATACTTTTTGTATGTATGTGTTGTGCCCAATTAAAATTAAAACTAGCTGTTTAGTGGCTTATGGGATTGAATACAATGACTTCACCCTGATGTTGAGTGTTTTGCAGAGATCTGAACACTTTCCACACTYGTGAAATACAAACATGGAGTTCAGTCATCTGATCTGGACAGAGCTGCCAGGTGTAAGACCTTATAGTAACCATATTATTTTTGACATGGAGAGCTGGAACACACACAAGCTATCAACTTCTCATGAATCAAATATTTGTACCTGATCTGGAAGAAATAGCATCATTAGATCGACTTGGGTTTATCTAGGCAAAAATGTATATACCTTGTATAAGGTAATATAAACAGTTAAAATATCCAACTTGCATTCCACAATAAACTCAGGCCAAACACTTGTTATGCTTAGATAAAAGTTAATTTAATCAATTTAYGTAATATCTTCAATAAGTATAGCATTTGTTTTTACACCAAGATATACAGTAACATAATTAGCATATTACTAATGCAATATGCATTATCACAAAATGGCACAAATTCAGAACATTGTGATGYACACAAACATTTAACAAAAGTTTGAAAATGACTCACTAGTTTGAGAAGTGAGGATTTAGCTCCATAGCTCTTTATAATGATCACAAAACATTGAAAAGAAGAGACTTGAAACGTCTCAGGTAAACAATCAATTGATAGCGCTAATAACAGATTGAGTCACAAAAAAAGCTGTTTATATAGATAATTATATAGCAGCATGAGCTTTCACCTGTAATTACCAGAGAAGCACACAGCACTGACAAGGTATCCTATTGTTGCTTCAGAAATATTTTATTTGTGTTCCATTTTGGTTTATAGTTATATCATCAGCTAGTTATGTAAGAAAAGTACAAATCCAATTGCAGATAGCTGTAGTTTGGGTATTTATTTGATTCTAATGGTCTAAGGAATACTAGTGGGGGAATGTATATCTATTATCACAGGTTGAAGAGGCTATTGTGTGTCAATGTGTAAGAGGTATGTACAATTCTCAAACTGATTTTGTGCGAATGGTATTGTTTAAATCTTATGTGCATGATGAAACCATTATAACATTTCGTTTAAATGGACAACCAAATAACAAATACAATGGCACATCCCAAAGTAGTGTACTATATAGGGAATAGGGTGCTATTTCAGAAGCAACCCAAGTAGCTTATCTAGCTTTTATCTTTATATTGTCACTGTTGGTTATTTTAATTCCTTGTCAACTATGGATAGTCGCTTTGATTGGCAACAAACTACTTCACCACTCACATCCCAAGTGAAACAGGCACCAGTAACAAAGCTATCAGAATCCCCTGCACTGCACAACATCCAAGCCATTACAAGAAGTAAACAGGCAGAGTGATTGTAAATAAAGCTTCAAAGGCAAGATACATATATCATGAACATTCACTAAATCAGCCTCTGATCAGACATAACAGTCATGTTCAATTGACAAAGGCATCCTGAATTCTCTCAATGACAGTGTTGAGCTTTTAACAATGTGTGTTTTCTTTCCCCAGCAGTGCTTCAAAACCCTCTGTTCCACCATGGCAATCTGTTTGATCATGTTGTCAGGTTCTCTCTCCTGTTCTGCCCTTTAGTTCTGCTGTCATTACTTGTTAATCAAGGTAGAAAATAACAGTCCTGGCCTTGACTGGCAACTCTCTAATGAGAAGCTATTTCCCCAGTGTCAATCTGTCAGTCTGTCCAAGAGGCCCCTATAGCGGTTAGTTACCAGGCTCCCAACTGTCCCCACACACGCACCAGCACAGTCTTTCTCTGGGCCACTAGTCAATGGCAGAGATCAAGACGTGCCCCTTCACCTGGACTTCACCTGCTTCTCTATTCAAACCTACGTTCCACCTCTGTGTGGATATGCCAATGACTATAGGGTTTTGCCTCAAAGGTTGCATACAATAATCAAGTTCTAGCTTATAGATGTTCTCAGAAGAGCATGTGTTCAATCACGGCAAGATACACAACAACGGGTAAGGAATTATGAAGAATGGACATTTTTTTTAAACAACTTCGTCAAATTGTGAACATGTGTTGCCTGTCCTGGAAACTATTGTGGAACATCTCGTAGTGATATCTGAAATATTGGCATTTTAGACATCCAAGCCAGACCATAAAAAATGCTACACCTAGTATCCCTTTTTTGGGGGGAATATTTTATTTMATTTCTCTATTTCTTGCACACCCAATATGGAACGGGGTATCCGGAAGCAAAAGTAAAGTGTATTTGTCTCTGTATATATATTTTTTAAACGGAGGAAGGAGACATGGAGGAAAGGACATGGYTGCACATTCCTCATTATATGAAGTGTCAATCCCCTCTGTTACTTTCTGCTGGCGATGCCAGGACTATTGGTAGGCGCTAACCCCATGACTATTACGGGATGCTGGGAACAGTTTTCTGCTCTGTTTATTTTATGCAGAAAACACAAAGCATTGTATACAGTTAAAGACTTCTCTGTGTACCTTTTTTGAAAAACACTCCTCTAAACGTTTCTTTCTGATCATATCCTAGTCCCAAATGCTGACTGGTGCTGTGTGGACAAAGCCCGAGATCAGGAGCACTGTTGATCAAATGTTTGTCTCTGAAACATACTGTAACACAACAATAAGTCAGTCAAGTAAGTCAAATCACTTTCAGTTGTGATCGAGTATTGAGTATCTAATATAAGACACTGATCACTCCATGGCAGATCATTATCACTATAAATGAATCTCAAACAAAACAGTGCTAGCCTAGCAAGTATTTAAGCTTATTTCCAAGCATATATATTTGTAGATCTCACATTTATACATGCTGTATCAAAAACATTTTAAGCCATCCTTTTTTATTTTTTCAAAATGTTCATATAAGGTTAAAGCTGCAAAGGTTTAACAGTCTGACGTCTTCAGGTAAATGGTTTCATTTCAAAGAATGACGTAGCCAAGCCTTGGCCTAGGAGTGAGACTAATTATGTCCATCTCTAGGTCACCGCTGCTCTTCATTTTCACAGAGCCTTTATTCATTTCATAGTCACACTGTAATGTCAGACTTATTATTCACTTTTGACTCTTGCCCTGTGGCAAAATGTCTTAAAAATTAAATGTTCCATATCAGACAGGATTGTACCAGGCAACTCAGTACCAAAAKATCATTTTTGCACATAAATGAAAGCCACTAAATATGTGGGCTGAAAAGCGCTGTGGATTTGCCATCTGAATGACTTGGCAAAAATAACAAAGAGTTATTTAGGAAATTCTTTAAAAAGTCAGTTAAAGCATATAAAGCCAGCTTGGCTCAAACATATTCCACAAGGTCTTAGGAAAGTCCTACATTTGCCCAACTATGCATSTATCCACTGACCACCCACATTGGTCCATAGGAGCTTCAGATGTATGCAACAAAACCACTTGTAAACAAGAACAAGCAAAACTGTTCACCCACAGACAACATCTTTAGGTTGAGTAGCCATATAAGTACATACGCATTCCAAGTGTTTTTCCTGTCTCATCGTCTGCTTCAAGTGGTGATACTAGGGTGTAGTTTGGTCAGTTATCCAATCCGTAACACTTGTGTAAATGTCTGTTATCTTCTGCCATGTAAATCAATCAGACATACTCCAAGGCAGGATGTCTCTTTGGCGTCAGTATAACACAAGGTGGTTGTTAAGCATGTTCTTTTGTTTAGCTGCCCCAGTCAAGAAATAAATAACAAGAGTAGAGCTGAAAAGCCCAAACTGGCTACCACACCCGACATTTCATCTCAGGATTCATGGGAGTACCTGGTTTGCACTGGAATGCATCTGAGAATGCTCCAAAATTCTGTAGGGAGCCAAGTACCCTGTGAGAGAAGATAGGTGAAGAGTGTTAACAGATTGACAGAAAATACTGTATGTTGGAATAGCCAAGCGCTACATTTTTACTGTTGGTCGTTACCTGTATTCTAGGGGACTGTGGGAGTCAGTCTTGATGCACTGGCTGGCATATTCAGGCCGATAGGCACCACACCATACCTGGAGGAGAAAGATGTATCACTAATTAAATAATTCAAGTTTGATACAGTAAAAGCACATTTCTTTTCTCAACTACATGTGTTCGCATTTTACCAGTACTGATATTTTTTGCCTGAATATACAGTAAATGTAAACCATTAAATGATAATGAAATTGATATGCCTGAGAAAAGTATTTTTTCCAAAGTGCCTTTCGACAGCCCAACTGAATAATCCCAGTAGGGATTTTGTTTGGCTGTTATGCAGACATTGGCTTTTGACCTGGTTTTGGATAAGGACTATAAAACACTAGTCTGGCTTTGCTCTTGCCTTGTTTTCCCTGGCACCGCAGTGGTCTTTAAAAAAAAATAACATTCTGTACCCCTAGGTAGGTCGCTTGATAAATAGTCATGATCTGGTGTAGTTTTAAACTCCTTTGTCCAATTGTTTATCTCTTGAAAACCAATTATTTAGGAAAATATAATCTCTTTGGGTTTTTGTTCTCAGTGGACAGCAGTGGAGGAAGGACGCTAATATAGCTTTTAGGTCCCTGGTGTAATAAAGGTTGAGAAACAGTGGCCTACTTTAGAACAGGGTTTCCCAACCTCGGTTAGCACTACACAGCTGATTCAAATAACCAACTCATCATCAAGCTTTGATTATTTTAATCAGCTGTGTAGTGCWAGGCGCAGGGGTAGGCAACTCCAGCCCTCGAGGGCCTGATTGGTGTCACACTGTTTCTCCATCGCTAGCAAACACAGCTGATTAATAAAATTGCGTTCTAAACTGAAGATCATGATTAGGTGATTATTGGAGTCAGGTGAGTTAGCTGGGGCAAAACTGTGACACCAATCAGGCCCTTGAGGACTGGAGTTGCCCACCCCTGTAGGGGAATCCTGCTTTTGACTACTCAATTTATTAAAAATGGGAGCTTACTCACTTGGGCAAAGTTAAGAAAAAAAAGTTGCTTGTGGTCCAGGTCCAGACCAGGTAAATGAAGCTCTTCTCCTTCTCTCTCCACCCACTTCATGTAGGCCTGACCACAAACACACAAAAAAACATACAAATATAAAATATAATTAGATAGTATTTAGTCAGAGATTTTTTTTTTGTTGTTATGAAGTGGTTCATTGTGTTTTATGGGGGTTGAATGCGTTTAATAATTTGGTGTCGCACCTTGTAAGCTTGCCGAACTCCTCCATTGTCTGCGATGTTCTCCCCCAAAGTACTAATTCCACTGACCTGCGGTAACACAGAGACAGTCATTAAAGTCCTACTCCAGTCTCCTTTTCACCTCATTTAACACCTGATTTAGGTGGTCTTAAGTGTATGTACAGTAGTGTATTTATACTTAAAATATTGGAAAAAGTTCTAAAATCACTGCAGGATGTATTTAACACACTAACAGCTAAATGGTAAACACTCAATTGAGGTTCTTTCAAAAAAATCTATCTTCTATAATATTTTATAGTGAAGCTAAAATGAAGTTTTAGTCATTATACCCAAATACATTTAACATTTTGCCCATGCTTCAGCTACATTTGGAAACTCACATTTTGTCCTCCTGCAAGCTTCCAGTTGAAGTTGCCATATTGTTGCACCATGCATTGTGATTGGTCCTTGAAGTGCTCAGCAGAATAATTACTCCACCAGTTAAGCATGTTACCATCCTTGTCAAAATTACGGCCTGTTTTGAAAGATATGTGGAATTAATTGTGATGCAATCTCTTGACATTTTCCCATGAATTAATACTCTATACTAAAAATGATTGTGCAACACATTGGACACAGACATTGACTGTAAATATGAGGACTGCCTCACCATTGTCATCAAACCCGTGGGTGATCTCATGTCCAATGACCATCCCTATTCCTCCAAAGTTCAGGGCCTGGAGCTGCTGCTTACTGAAGAAAGGAGGCTGCAGGATACCGGCAGGGAATACTAGGAAAAAGGACAGAGAGAAACGTACAAGGAACAGATCGGGCCAAATTAACTAAGACCATCTATAAAACCATCTAATAAACTTTAATGTTGGTGCTTTTCTTTTTACCAATTTCTGTGTTCTATGTTTGTGCTTTCTAATAACTGTTTTCATGCAAGTGACTGATTGAACGAACCTTCACGATCAGTATCTGCAATTTGGCAGTACGCCCAGACCCTTATTTTTTGAATGAAAGATACAGTGCCTTGCAAAAGTATTCACCCCCCTTGGTGTTTTCCCTATTTTGTTGCATTACAACCTGTAACTTAAATGTATTTTTATTTGGATTTCATGTAATGGACATACACAAAATAGTTCAAATTGGTGAAGTGAAATTAACACAATAACTTGTTTAAAAAAATAAAACACGGAACAGTGGTGCGTGCATATGTATTTACCCCCTTTGCTATGAAGCCCCTAAATAAGATCTGGTGCAACCAATTACCTTCAGAAGTCACATAATTAGTTCAATAAAGTCCACCTGTGTGCAGTCTGTGTCACCATGATCTGTCACATGATCTCAGTATATATATACACCTGTTCTGAAAGGCCCCAGAGTCTGCAACACCACTAAGTAAGGAGCTCTCCAAACAGGTCAGAGACAAAGTTATGGAGAAGTACAGATCAGGGTTGGGTTAAAAAAATATATCTGCCATTTTGAACATCCCACAGAGCACCATTAAAACTTCTGGACATAATTTGGACATAAATGATGCACATTATCGAACAAAACAAACATTTATTGTGGAACTGGGATTCCTGGGAGTGCATTCTGATGAAGATCATCAAAGGTAAGTGAATGTTTATAATGTTAYTTCTGACTTCTGTTGACTGCATAATATGGCGGATATATTTGTGTCTTGATTKGGYTCTGAGCGCCGACTCAGATTATTGCATGRTTTGCTTTTTYCGTAAAGCTTTTTTGAAATCTGACACAGCGGTTGCATTAAGGAGAAGTGCATCTAAAATTCCATGCATAACAGTTGTATCTTTTAGCAATGTTTATTATGAGTATTCCTGTAAATTGATGTGGCTCTCTGCAAAATCAAAGGATGTTTTGGAACTTCTGTACGTAAGGCGCCAATGTAAACTCAGATTTTTGGATATAAATATGAACTTTACCGAACAAAACATACATGTATTGTGTAACATGAAGTCCTATGAGTGTCATCTGATGAAGATCATCAAAGGTTAGTGATTCATTTTATCTATATTTCTGCTTTTGTGAATCCTCTCTTTGGCTGGAAAAATTTCTGTGTTATTCTGTGAATAGGCACTCACCTACATAATCGTTTGGTTTGCTTTCGTCGTAAAGCCTTTTTGAAATCGGACACTGTGGCTGGATTTACAACAAGTGTATCTTTAAAATGGTGTAAAATACATGTATGTTTGAGGAATTTTAATTATGGGATTTCTGTTGTTTTGAATTTGGCACCCTGCAGTTTCACTGGCTGTTGAAGAGGTGGGACGCTACCATCTCACGTACCCTAGAGAGGTTAAATTCATTATTTAAAAAATGGAAAGAATATGGCATCACAACAAACCTGCCAAGAGAGGCCCGCCCACCAAACCTCACGGATCAGGCAAGGAGGGAATTAATCAGAGGCAACAAAGAGACCAAAGATAACCTTGTAGGAGCTGCAAAACTCCACAGCGGAGATTGGAGTATCTGTCCATAGGACCACTTTTTAAGCTGTACACTCCACAGAGCTGGGCTTTAAGGAAGAGTGGCCAGAAGAAATCTTGCCAAAAGGCATGTGGGAGACTCCCCAAACATATGGAAGAATGTACTCTGGTCAGATAAGACTAAAATTGAGCTTTTTGGCCATCAAGGAAAACACTATGTCTGGCGCAAACCCAACACCTCTCATCACCCCGAGAATACCATCCCCACAGTGAAGCATGGTGGTGGCAGCATCATGCTGTGGGTATATTTTTCATCAGCAGGGACTGGGAAACTGGTCAGAATTGAAGGAATGATGGATGGTGCTAAATACAGGGAAATTTTAGAGGGAAACCTGTTTCAGTCTTCCAGAGATTTGGGACTGGGACGGAGGTTCACCTTCCAGCAGGACAATGACCTTAAGCATACTGCTAAAGCAACACTCGAGTGGTTTAAGGGGAAACATTTAAATGTATTGGAATGGCCTATCCATTTTAATTCCAGGTTATAAGGCAACAAAATAGGAAAAATGCCAAGGGGGGTGAATACTTTCGTAAGCCACTGTATCTCAGTTTCAAGGTCTCAGCTTAGAGAAGAAGCCTCGTGAAGTATCTGTCACATGCATGACCCAGTATTGGTCGGATGAATTAATTATAAATAAGCTAAATCGTGCAAATATGACTTGTCTGCAGTATATAAGAGAACTATGAGACTGCCTGTGAGAGCTCCTGACAGACGTTCACTATGGTGCATCAAGGTTGTTGGAACCTCTTCAGCGCTCTGATTAATAAACAATTATTAATTTATGATTGACTTTGAGTGTCCCTGTGTAAGAATTTCCACAAAAAATTGAAGTCACAAACTGGATTATTCATTCTGCCTACTGAGCTTTCCAGTGGGGAGTGGGGGGCATTCTAGGAAGCATAAGGGAAATTCCTGTCTGACCAAAAGAGGACGAGACCCGTCCAGACCAGAGCCTTACTATGAGCTGCCCAGGAGGAGACGCATCATCCGCTAACAATTGAGGGACGGCAACTGATTTCAGTAAGTCAATTTAAATCAATCAGTATAAAAAATAAATGATATAAAATGAAGGCGACCAACGCATAAAAAGGTACCCATATTCTTATAGAGAGAAGGCTAGTCACTAGTCTAACGAGAAGACTAGAGCGAGGAAGTAACGGGACCATGGAAAGCCTCGCTGACAGCTACTGTATCTACAGGCATTTATAATAAATATCTACAGTTGAAGTCGGAAGTTTACATACACTTAGGTTGGAATCATTAAAACTCGTTTTTCAACCACTCCAGAAATCTCTTGTTAACAAACTATAGTTTTGGCATCTACTTTGTGCATGACACAAGTAATTTTTCCAACAATTGTTTACAGACAGATTATTTCACTTATAATTCACTGTATCACAATTCCAGTGGGTCAGAGGTTTACATACACTAAGTTGACTGTGCCTTTAAACAGCTTGGGAAATTCCAGAATATTATGTCATGCTTTAGAAGCTTCTGATAGGCTAATTGACATCATTTGAGTCAATTGGATGTGTACCTGTGGATGTATTTCAAGGCCTACCTTCAAACGCAGCGCCTCTGCTTGACATCATGGGAAAATCAAAAGAAATCAGCCAAGACCTCAGGAAAAAAAATTGTAGACCTCCACAAGTCTGGTTGCCCTTGGGAGCAATTTCCAAACGCTTGTAGGTACCAAGTTCATCTGTACAAACAATAGTACGCAAGTATAAACACCATGGGACCACGCACCTGTCATACCGCTCAGGAAGGAGACGCGTTCTGTCTCCTAGAGATGAGAAAAGTGCAAATCAATCCCAGAGTAACAGCAAAGTATCTTGTGAAGATGCTGGAGGAAACAGGTACAAAGGAATATATCCACAGTAAAACGAGTCCTATATCGACATGACCTGAAAGGCCGCTCAGCAAGGAAGAAGCCACTGCTCCAAAACCGCCATAAAAAAGCCAGACTATGGTTTGCAACTGCACATGGGGACAAAGATTGTACTTTTTGGAGAAATGTCCTCTGGTCTGATGAAACAAAAATAGAACTGTTTGGACATATTGACCATCGTTATGTTTGGACGAAAAAGGGGGAGGCTTGCAAGCCGAAGAACACCATCCCAACCGCGAAGCACGGGGGTGGCAGCATCATGTTGTGGGGGTGCTTTGCTGCGGTAGGGATTGGTGCACTTCACAAAATAGATGGCATCATGAGGTAAGAAAATTATGTGGATATATTGAAGCAACATCTCAAGACATCAGTCAGGAAGTTAAAGCTTGGTCAGAAATGGGTCTTCCAAATGGACAATGACCCCAAGCATACTTCCAAAGTCCTGGCAAAATGGCTAAAGGACAACAAAGTCAAGGTATTGGAGTGGCCATCACAAAGCCMTGACCTCAATCCTATAGAAAATGTGTGGGTAGAACTGAAAAGGCGTGTGCGAGCAAGGAGGCCTACAAACCTGACTGTTACACCAGCTCTGTCAGGAGGAATGGGCCAAAATTCACCCAACTTATTTTGTGAAGCTTGTGGAAGGCTACCCGTAACGTTTGACCAAGTTAAACAATTTAAAGTCAATGCTACCAAATACTAATTGAGTGTATGTTTACTTCTGACCCACTGGGAATGTGATGAAAGAAATAGAAGTTGAAATAAATAATTCTCTCTACTATTATTCTGACATTTCACATTCTTAAAATAAAGTGGTGATCCTAACTGACCTAAGACAGGGAAATTTTACTCTGATTAAATGTCAGGAATTGTGAAAAACTGAGTTTAAATGTATTTGGCTAAGGTGTATGTAAACTTCTGACTTCCACTGTATGTACAGGATATGCATATGGTGCATAGCAAGTAATGACAAGAGAATTGTTGAAGATGCACATGGGTAATAAGGGAGATTACAGAGTGTGTTTGGGAATAGTACTAAGTGAATGTGGATGTGTAAGTTGTGTGATTGTGAGATATAGCATATTAAACGGATTGAAATTTGAATAATTAATTGATTGACATTATTACTATTATGATTGAAATTTGGATCATAATACTGATTGAAATATGATTATAAGATGATTGAAAGTTGGATAATAAGAGATTGAAATTTAGCTGTGAATGAGAGCTGCCAGGGGACTAGCTCACGTGTGAAAGAGGTGAATGAATGCCCCCACAAGTTCTGTGAATTGAGTTTTTCAGTCTGTAACGTTATCTAGGGGTCTGTCCAACACCACCCGTTGGATCTACAGGTGGAGGATAACATGTCTCGATTAGTAACGAGGATAACATGATTACACGTCTCATTAGTAACAAGGATAACATGTCTCTGAGGGTAACATGCCTTTAGATTTACATGAGGATAACATGACTCATCACTGGAGTTTGATGGTATAACGTTATTATGCATGTGGAGATATGAAAATAGAAAGTACCATTCCCAAATATGCTGTTAAATAAAACACTAGAAAATATTCAAACCCCTGTATGAATAGAACACTGGTGTAGAGGAGGAATTTGTGATGTAACACACATGTGTAATGGGTTACTAGAGATAAAGTAACATAATATTGAGTATAATGGGTTACTAGAAATCTGATGAAGTAACAATAGAAATAATAATAATAATAATATACAACTTGCACACCCACACATCAACATGCTTAAGTGGTTTAAAAAATTAGGAGAAATGTTCAGTGGTCCCTTTATGGATCATTTGATAAAGATACGGTTAAAGTACTGGACTTAAACCTAACCAATAAAACTATAACTGCTTATATGATTTCCTCCACCCTGGTTATACATTTTGAAATAAATCCCATACCCTGTTAAATAGACCCAATGATTTTCTGTATTCACCTACTCAACCATTTAACTTGCTAGGTAGAGACTTATTATGGACAGAGCACCATGCCATCTACAGGGGACTGATAGACAGTGCCAGCTCAGTTAATACATATTGATCCCTCCAAAGCATGACATGTTCATCTCAAAATAATAGACATTTAATAAGTGTGAAGCAGAAAGTGAATATCCATCAGAAATTTGAAATAAATATATAGAGTAACATTGTTAGGGTAGACTAAAATGAAAACAATGCCTTCCAATATGGAGAAAGTTATCATGTTTGTTTTGTTTTAAACCTTGCAATGGGGGAAAAGCAGAATGTTGTTTGAGTGATCCAGTGTATTAGTAATAGTAAATTAAGAGGTCTTCCTATTGGGAAGGGAGTCCTAGTTGAAGGGAAATTATATGGAGACTAGTGAAAGTAACAMAGTGAATGGTAATTGGCTTTCAAATTGCACTCCAACAATGCAATATCTTAGTAATTTGAAGAAGTAAGAAAGAGGGATTGAGCATTGGGAATGATATTAAATTAGAGGCCGCTCACTCTTCAAGGCCTGGTCCACTGCTCTCGTGTTTATGTCATCTGTTGTTTGGGTTAGAGATAAGCTTCCTGTGATACAATAGATAGCTGCCAGTACACACTGAACTCAAACAGGCTGTATGAAAGACAGTGGGGACATTTGGGACAGAGGTATGAATCATTTAATAAGCAAGTTTTTGACAATTCTATAGTTTGGGTAGCACCAGTGATTTAAGTAAGAAGGTAATGTCATCTAAAACAATATTTTTCCCATTACGTGGAACTGTGTCCAGAATGAAGTAGATCTAAGTAAATGTTTTAGTACCGAATATTGAGCTGATAAGCCAGCACTAACTTTTTGAAGGTCCTAGCGGATTTCATATTTTGACTAGTTTTATGTCCCAGGGACAGTTTGTACAGAATTTTATGTTAACTTCTCTAGGATAGGGGGCAGCATTTTCACGTTGGGATGAAAAGCGTGCCCAGAGTAAACTGCCTCCTACTCAGTCCCAGATGCTAATATATGCATATTATTAGTAGTATTGGATAGAAAACACTGAAGTTTCTAAAACTGTTTGAATCATGTCTGTGACTATAACATAACTTATTTGGCAGGCAAAACCCAGAGGATAAACCATTCAGATATTTGTTTTTTGAGGTCACTCTCTTTTCAATGGGTTTTCATTGGGAATCCAGATTCTAAGGGACCTTCCTGCAGTTCCTATCGCTTCCACTGGATGTCAACAGTCTTTAGAAATTGGTTGAGGTTTTTCCTTTGAGAAATTAAGAAGTAGCCATGTTCAGAATGAGGCTCCAGTGAAGTGTACTGTTTGTTAGAGGCGCGTGACCAGAAAGCATGCTACACATTGTTTTCCTCCGGTATTGAACACAGATCATCCCGTCTTCAATTTTATCGATTATTTACGTTAAAAAATACCTAAAGTTGTATTACAAGTAGTTTGAACAAAGCTTACAGGTAACCTTTGAGATATTTTGTAGTCACGTTGTGCAAGTTGGAACCGGTGTTTTTCTGGATCAAATGTGCCCAATAAATGGATATTTTGGATATATATCGACGGAATTAATCGAACAAAAGGACCATTTGTGATGTTTATGGGACATATTGGAGTGCCAACAGAAGAAGCTCGTCAAAGGTAAGCCATGAATTATATCTTTATTTTTGTGTCGTGCCGGGAGGGTTGAAATATGATGGTCTGTGATTGTTAGCTGGGGTGCTATCCTCAGGGGTGCTATCCGCTCCAGAGAGGTTAATGCAACAGGTCAAAACGACAAGATTACAAGAGAGGGGCTCTGGGATTGTTTACTTTAGAAGGTGCCTATTCAGCTTGACGGGACACTGCATCATCCGAAAAGTCTGAAGTATAATTATTAATAATAATAAAAAAAAAAATGTTTTTAATGATTATGTATCTCTCCCTATGAAAGGCTTCCTAAGGCAAGTGCCTTTGGAGAGCAGTTAAAGCTCCCCGGATCCAGTTGTTAAGGGAGCTCCCAAATTAAGTTAGGCCTGGCCATTTTTTGTTTGTTTTTACCCTATGATTTTTGCCACACACACGCCAGCACCCACACACAACCCACCTACTCACAGGTTAGAAAGGATGTTGTACACAAATTACATTTTCTGAAGGTTCTATTGTCAGTTTTGGTTGCACACATGCAAATTATCTTCATAAGAAAAGAAATGTACTGAATGTAAACCTGATACGCAAAATGTTTGAAATATCTTTAAATAATGTCTGAGGTACAGGGAAACAAACACTCACTTAATAGGGCTGACTGACCTTGGACCTCTGTTCTGACTTCCTGGTGAGGCCTGATCACCCTCACTAGAGAGACATTGAGTAAGATTTAAATGGGCTATGTAAACTCTAATAATTAAGAAAAAGTTTATCACTTATCAATAGTCCTATGTGTGATTCGGACCACGAGAAAGACAGAGAGAGAGAGCGCTGCCCCTGAATCAGGAACACCTGTCTCTAGTCTATTTTACCATTACCTTTTGGGATACAATTATTTCCTGATGGAGTTATCAAGAGTTTTAATTCTAATTTGATTTGTTATTCTAATTTGTTTATTTTTGATTTAACAGGCAGTGTTGTTGTTTTCTTGGACGCATGAATCACGATGTAAGTGTGTCCAAAGGGGGAATTACCGGTCCCCTGAGCCTTTGGTAAATATGCAAATAGATTTTATTCACATGCCTGCCAGTAAAAGGAAAAAGATGTTGGTAATGGTTGACAGTTACTCCAAATGGACTGAAGTTTTCTCCACCTTGAGTGATATATTTGTGGTGTTGTTTTGTTTTCCTTGTTTTTGTCTTGCTTCAATAACATATCTCACCAGATTGGGTCTGCTGTATGGTCGTGATTTCTCTCTAAGGATACGCCCTCTAACTCCCTGACCTTGTAACTCTGCGGTGAGATCGCCAAGATGATAGGGGAGTATAAGCCAATTTGAGAAAAAAAATATTTTAAACTGTGTGTTGTTATTAACTTCTCTAGGATAGGGGGCAGCATTTTCACTTTTGGATAAATAGCGTGCCCAATTTCAACTTCCTTCTACTCATCCCCAGAATATAAGATATGCATATTATTAGTAGATTTGGATAGAAAACACTCTGAAGTTTCCTAAACTGTTTGAATCATGTCTGTGAGTATAACAGAACTTATGTAGCAGGCAAAAACCTGAGGACAAACCATTCAGAATAAAAAAAAATTTAAGTCACTGTCTGTTCAATGAGTTTTCATTGGGATACTAGATTTCTAATTGACTTGTTTGCAGTTCCTACCGCCTCCACTGGATGTCACCAGTCTTTGGAAATTGGTTGAGGTTATTCCTTTGGGTAATGAAGAAGTACGGCCATCTTGAACAAGTGTCACTTGAAGTGTACTTTTTGAGAGAGGCGCATGACTCGAAAAGTAGCGTCAGTTTTTTATCTTCCTCTATTGAACACAGATAGTCCCGTCTTCAATTTGATCGATTATTAACGTTTAAAAATACCTACAGTTGTATTACAAAAGTAGTTTG
Source organism: Salvelinus sp. IW2-2015 (assembly GCF_002910315.2). Taxonomy (NCBI): domain Eukaryota; kingdom Metazoa; phylum Chordata; class Actinopteri; order Salmoniformes; family Salmonidae; genus Salvelinus; species Salvelinus sp. IW2-2015. The sequence continues at coordinate 11,826,958 of NC_036851.1, read as the reverse complement.
AAATGTTTTGCAAAAGTTTACACGTAACTATTGAGATATTTTGTAGTGACGTTGCGCAAATTGGAAGCTGTTTTTTTCTGGATCAAACGCGCCAAATAAATGGACATTTTGTATATACAGTGGGGAGAACAAGTATTTGATACACTGCTGATTTTGCAGGTTTTCCTACTTACAAAGCATGTAGAGGTCTGTCATTTTTATCATAGGTACACTTCAACTGTGAGAGACGGAATCTAAAACAAAAATCCAGAAAATCACATTGTATGATTTTTAAGTAATTAATTTG